>NC_051163.1:58981480-59003688 GCF_013339745.2 Dermacentor silvarum | reverse complement strand
CGGGATGTGGACGTCGCTTGTGAGAAGAGTCAGCGGCGCCGGGCACAACACACAACCAAACCTACGTGTACGATCGAGCACAACGCAAATCTCCACGCACGCCTCGGCAATGGCGCGCGGCGTTTCCACTCGTTGCAGAACGTGATTGGCCAGTTCGAGCCGAGCGCAAAAGGGCAGCGAGCTAACAAAGGAAAATAAATTAAATACGAGCTGGGGCGCATTTGTTTATAATGAATAGCTTTAATAAATTTCTGCGGTCATAAAACTGGCCTTATTACTTTGAACAAAATTTATTACGTGAGCATTAAAAACATCAGATGCTAGACATATACGAGCATTACGTATGCAAGACTCGCAGTTAATGGCTGTGGCGGCGCTGCTATGCACTCTACTTCAAAGAAACGTTACTTATATATAAGGCAATGGGTTTACTTAAACCACGTGATTTAAACATGGCCCCGTACAGGAAAGGGCTGTTGACATTCGAAGGCGTCCGAATCAAGCCAGGCAGCACGCTAATCGCATTTTTAGAAAGCGTGCGCAATGGTCACGATTGCGAAGAAGACCTACGAAAGAAAGCAGAGGACTTTTTAAAATGCGATGCTACCGGCATACCTTTCGGGTCACTGCGCTCTCTGCGCGACGCCGTAAACGCCGAGGGCGTCGGTGCACCCGTTTATTTGCACAAACTGCTGGAGGGATCGGAGCTCTGTTTACCGACTCCCGTGACGCCTCCCCGCAACCCTGAACTCGAAGCTCGCGTGCAGAAGCTTAAGGCGCAACAGCTGAATCGGGACTACGACCGCATGACATCTGACGTGGACGTTTGCCGCGCCAGGTTAGTCAGTGGACTTCTGGGTGACTCACTTTCGTTTGATACCCTCGCAACATCTGCGCAGCATTCGCTGCTCAGCAATGCGACGTGTGAGAATATTGTTTCTAATAGCAAATTGAATCCTTCTAGTGGATGTTCTTACATGGGTTAATGAGTCGACGAGTGTGAAACCCAACCGTGCGCTCATTGACGATGTGGCAATCTCGCTCCCAACCTCAATGTCGAGTGATACTATTGCACAGCGCACATTGTAATAACTGCACGCACCCAATCGAAACTCCGTAGCAACCCCCACTATCCCTTGTATCCTGGCTGTAGCTTCCTGGCTGTGGCTATCAATCAAGTGGCCGTGCTCTATGGAGAGGCGTCTATTGCTGATTGGATGCTATCACGTAAATATATTAAGGCTGCATAAAGAATAGGCACGTACCAGTATCGCATACGAAGTGCCAAAGTTATCTGTTCAAGGACATACCCGGTGACCCGTGCTGTCCGCTTGGCAAGACGGCAATCGGACCATACCTATTGGCACTAGCTAGTAGACAACTTGAGTTGCTAGTATGGCGGAAAAGATTAGATACATACCTCAAACTTGGTAATGTTCCCCAAGAATGCTAATTGCATTAAAAGTAGTCGATTCACTTGCGAAACTAAAGTCCTATAAGTCGGCAAACAAATATCAGTTTTATGGACATGCTTGATCCAGGCAGCTTTGTCTCGATGCGGTATACGTAGTGCATTGGGGGTGTCAGCCATGAAGAAAGAGCGGAATCATTCATCTATACATCAGTGACAGAGAGCAACATTAGGGCTATAGTGGGGAACTCCGGAAATTTGGACCACCTGGGGTTCTTTAATGTGCACCTCAATCTGAGTACACGGGTGTTCTCGCATTTCGCCTGGTCACGATTGCGAAATGCGAAAACACCTGTGTACTTAGATTTAGGTGCACGTTAAAGAAACCCAGGTGGTCCAAATTTCCGGAGTCCCCCACTACGGCGTACCTCATAATCAGACCGTGGTTTTGGCGCATAAAACTCTATAATTTAATTTTTTTTTCTAACTTAGTGTAGGAAAGTGTAGCTCCTCCCGCCTACACGAAGCCATGTTTTATAGCCATGTGTAGCATGAAAACTACACTTTCCACACTACGGTTTCAATGAGTGTAGGCAGCAGACGACATTGGAAGCACGTGGTGCCATTTTGTCTGCAGTTGCCGGCGCTGATGTAGCAACGATAGTGAACATTCACTACAAGGACGGTAACGAAGTGCTGGCGTGACCATGTGTCACAGAGGAAGGTGAGCTGATCTTCCAAGAAGAGACAAAATTATCTTACTCGCGGATGGTGTGGGCTGTTTCAGACTCCGCGCTGTTGACAGGTTGTCTCCATGCACTGCGCATTCCCGATGTATTTCGCTGCGGTTTGCCTAGATCTGCTGATGAAAGGAAACTCGTACATTGCCGTTTAGCTTCAGACCAGGGCATATACGCAGCCAGTAAGTGCGAAGTCAGGCGAAGTGTGGAGCCAGGCGCTTTTCGTCTGCTGATGACGACGCGCAGTCTGCCCTGATTGGCTACAGCCCAGTGAGCCAAGTGCAGCACACGACCTCATAACCTCTGCCTGGCACTGCACTTGTGTACACGAGCCTGCACGAAGCGTAGGTAAAATAAATGGCCCTATTACCTGAAGCAGTGGTGCAGTGGCTAGCTGTGATGTTCTGGTGTTGAGCATGAGGGCGTGGGCTCGAGTCTCGGCTCTGGCGGCTGCATTTCGACAAGGGACAAATTAAAAAAACTGTCATTTACTTATTGCACGTTAAAGAACCCCAGCTGGTCAAAATTAATCCCAACCGCTCCACTATGGCAGCTCTCATATAGCCTCAGTGTTGCTTTGGGATATTGAACCCTCTGAATCAATTAATTAGATAGCACTATTGAATATGTCCCCGAGTTCATTCAGTCAGATTCTGCTTGTTCATAGATAGACAGAGAGTTTCGAAAAGCTGGGTGAACATCTCGAAAACAAATCAGTTTGTTTCTGTTTTCTTTCTGTTTAGTTGAACAAAATAGATTGGACAGCGAGGTTTCAGGTGATATTTCAATCGCCCTTGTACCATTGTTTACACTGCAGGTCGTCACCATTCACCAAGGTTGGAGCAGAGGTGCGGCAAGTCAAGCAGCAGTCGTGGGCTCTGGTCAACCTACTGGTCACCGTTGCCGGGACGTTTGCGTTCTTCTACAAGGCGGTCGAGTATTCGCTGCCTGATCCCCACATTCCCCTACAGGTCCTTGTTGGACTCATTGCCTCCATTGTGGTGGCCGTTGCTGAGTTGTACTTTTTGATACGTGTCATCTAGTCCAAGTACACAGCTTGTCTTTGAAGTCATATCTGATGTGTTCTTTGTGCTCATTCTGAAGGCTGGATCCTTTTTGGATGGGCATGCAAGAGCAGTGCAATGTTTGTAGAATCTGTTGCAACATTTATTCACTTGGTGGGAATTGAGAGCAGTTCATTTGCATAACTCGTCAATCAATGCTATCGTACTTGTGGTAGAAGGGCACCAACTATGACCATATGGCCATATGGTTGTGTGAGCTACTATCTCTGGGAAATTTATATCTCTTTGGGTCAAGGAATGTATCCATTTTGCTTAAATTGATGCACCTTTGTACTGGTGTGCCGGGGAAAGTTTTGCAGAAAGCAGCGCTGAAACACGGCACTAAGAGGTACACGGAAACAGGTGCTTGCTGACAACTGGTCATATTTAATGTACCACCACAGCAAATGTTATGAAAGGAAACAGCGCTGCACACATGCGCAGACACAAAAAGATGTACGCACAAACACATGCAAATCTGTTATGATTAGTAGTTGATCTAGTCGACCAATTTTTCAAAGTGCAATAATGATGGTAAGCTGACACTTGTTGCACTTTTCCTGTGGATTACAAACATTCCGTGAATCTCTTGAGCAAGCATTCATAACTTTTTGAGTTCATTGATCAATCCATTGCAGGCACACGGGCAAAACTTATAGAAATGTAAGGCCAAGTGGCTGGCAGTAAATACCTTGAGCAAAAATATGCACTTTCTCAGGCATTTGCTACATTAAATACAGTTAGTTGCTAGTTGGTGCCCATATCTATCTCTTGTGAACCCACTCCTTGCCTTTATCTAGGCCCTAGGAAGCTTCGAGCTGACAGAGAACTGTTTGCATTTGTGCCCATCAGAAAAGTGTATACAGTCTTGTTCTTCCTGCTATATCTAACATCACCAAAGAATTTGAATGTCAATTTTTGTTGTAATTTGGTAGTTCCTGCCATTATTTGTTTTTTTCCACTGGTGTATGTTTTCATTCATTGCGTAAATCATTAAGGCATGGCAGCTACAAGAAAGTGATGTGTTGGTTGTGTCTGATTAACTTGAAAAAAAAATCTACAAACTGTGACCAGTTACTTTTCTGTAATGAGCGGCCACAGCATCAGTTGTGTTGTAATGTGCGCTTTTTTAAGCTAGTCGAAAGGAGGCCACAGATGTGTGGAAGGGCTTCCAAGAAGCTGTCTAGAATGGGGAATTAATGAAACCTAGTACAGTTACCATCCTACTGTATTGTACACGGCTATCTGGGAAAGGACATGCCTGCATGGGGTTACTTACTGCAAACGTTCACTGTGAAAAAATTTCTGTATGTATTTGTCTACATGGGTGTGTGTGTGTACAGAGCAGGCCAATGCGTTAGGGAACACATCATATGTACTTGGGAAAAGATTAGTGCAGAAATTATTCACTAATACTATAGTATTCACCATGTCGCTCTCCTTTCAGAGACCCCACGCTTCTGTACTTCCATTCACCACCAAAGCAAGTAAAAAATTCTTAGTCTTGGGTACAGATCAAATGTTTCCTTTCCTATTGGATCTGATTGTACACGCACATTCACACACCCCTGAATAAATATCATATCTTATTTTTCTATTTCTGACCTCACTGCATTACTGTTGGCACTCATTGCCAACAAAGCCCCTCCAACCTTTGATGTGCGCCGCGATACCTTAATTCGTCAACCTCACTGGTTTCACTTCCAGAGTTTCTGTTCCCAGTAGTTCCATTTCCCGAATTTCTTATTCACTGCTCTTGTACTATTGTACCTCTGCGGCAACAGATGATGTTGCTTCTGCTTGGAACCAGAAACTGAGATGACACAGATTCCACTTGACACCGGAAGCTGAGGAGCTGAGCAAGGGAGGAGTGTGGAGGAGGAGGGTAGGTTGGCAGTACTTAACCCTTTATGGAACACCAGAAAGAAAACAATTGTTTTCTTGCTGAATTTCTGTATTGAGTACGAAGTTTCTGGCTGAATTTCTTCGGCCAACACTGAAATGACAGGCACAAAGCGGCCGGGATTTGATCCCGCGACCTCGTGCTGCTGAGCACGAGGTCGCGGGATCAAATCCCGGCCACGGCGGCCGCATTTCGGTGGGGGTGAAATGCGAAAACACCCGTGTACTTAGATTTAGGTGCACGTTAAAGAACCCCCGGTGGTCGAAATTTCCGGAGTCCCCCACTACGGCGTGCCTCATAATCAGATTGTGGTTTTGGCACGTAAAACCCCATAATTTAATTTTAATTTTTAGGCACAAAGCGTCATGTGTTGGTTTAGAGCATGAATTAAGGATGAGCTTGGCACGCGACTCATCTTTTTGAAAGCATGGTCAGAGGAGATGAAGAGATGCAAGGTCTCCGGCTGCAGTGGCATCACTTACATGATGTAAAGCAGATGAAATGTACTACGTCTATAGTGCACATATGACGAGAGCTGTCTGTACAAATTTTAAACGAAGCCCTAGGTGGCTTGGGGTGAAGCCTACTTCCAGTTTTCTACCTGGGGCTTCTCCACTATTGCTGCAAATGCTTATTATCAATGCGTTTTGCACATTTAGATAGAAAAGAAACCTCTGTTTCGTTTTCTGATATTTATATTTATCCTCCTGAAAAGGTTAACCTGGTCGGCAGAAATGTGTATGGAGGAGCTTTAATTGCCATGGGAACCACACTGTCTTTATCTCTTGTCTGTCACGGCATTGTACAAATAATTCTTGCTCCATTCAGTGTGCCTTCCAAAATTCACCTGCCGAACATATTGCCACCTGTAGGTAGTGGGTCGAGGGCAAGAGTGGGTCGAGCCCAAGAGAAGAAAGAAGACCGCGCGCCCCTTCTCTGCTCGAGCCAGCCCCGACGGTCGCGTCTTCCGAGAGCCAGCTGCTCTACGGGTTATTAAACCTTCAAGTCCACTTCTAGAGGCTCGTGACAAACTGGTGGAGGTGCTGGGTAAGCATCCTCACGGATGTTGCAGACCCCTCCAAGGATCCGCGCTACGAATCCAGTGCCTGTCGACACTCCCGTGCATAGGGCCAGCCGCAGGATCAGGGGACTGTCCCCAGAAGTCGTCGACGCTACGGTTCCCACCACATCGACCGGTATGACCAGCGCCACCCTTCAAACCGCCCCAACCGGTACGGGAAGCACGATGTCGAACCGTTACACACTTGAGAGGCCACGGATCCCAAAGACGTTTCATGGCACAGTGTTCGAAGACGTCGAAGACTGGATGGTCGAATACGAGCGCGTGGCCTCCGTGAACGAATGGAACGACACGGAAAAACTCAGACACGTCTACTTCTACCTGGAGGATGGCGCGCGTACGTGGTTTCAGAACCGCGACGGGCAACTGCCGTCGTGGCGCGAGTTTTGTCGTCAGCTCCTGGAGACCTACACCAGTTCTGATCGCCACGAACGAGCGGAACGAGCGATTCAGGCCCGTGTCCTGTTGCCAAACGAAACTGTGACCACGTACGTCGAAGACATGACGCGCCTCTTCCGACGAGCGGATCCAAGAATGACGGAGGAGAAGAAGTTACGTCATCTGATGCGCGGGGTCAAGGAGCAACTCTTCGCTGGCCTCATACGGAGCCCTCCGAAGACGGTCGCGGAGTTCTTGTCCGAGGCCGTAACCATGGAAAAGATGCTTCTGCATCGCTCGAACTTGTATGAGCGGCAAGCGAACAGCATGTCTGCTGCTGACGTTTTCACGGCCATAGGAAGCAACGGCGACTCACTGCGAGAACTCATCCGCTCTGTAGTGCGTGAAGAGTTGCAAAAGGCCGCTGTAACACCGCAACCTACGGTAAGCTCCATAGCGAGCATTATCAAGGACGAACTGCACCAGGCGCTTCGTGATACCTTGCCTCCTGCTAACGCTGCGGCAGTACCTCCTGAATACCCTCGTGCGACCTACGCAGAAGCCCTGAAGCGCCCTGCTTCCTCTCCGCCGCTATTCGTTCGTGCTCCTCCTACGGTGTCAGTTCAGTCGGTGCAGCCGATACCGTACTACGACGCTGGGTACACGCCGCCGCCCGTTGTTCATGCCGCTCCATTTGCCCATCGTACGGAGCAAGCGGTTCACTACGTCGACGATAGACGCCCGCCCCCTCGGAAGTCGGATGTTTGGCGCACACCCGATTCGCGGCCTCTGTGCTTCCACTGCGGTGAAGCTGACCACTTGTACCGCCAGTGCCCATACCGGCGCCTTGAGATTCGCGGCTTTTCCGCATACTCGCCGCCGCCCCGATACGGCCAACGACCCCGGGACATTCAGGAATACCTGTCCCAGCAGCGCTTGCCACCGCCTGCCCGGCGGCAGTCGCGTTCGCCGTCTCCGAGACGATTTTCACCTCCGCGCCAGCGGTATTCTCCCGAGCGGTCGACCAGTCCCCGCCGGGAAAACTAACTGAAGCGATCTTTGGGGGCGAGGTCGCTGACGGTCGAAGCGCTGAAGACCTCCGACGGACGCAGTTACGGAAAGATACCGACCCGACACCACCTGCAACTGAACGAGACGACCGGCTTTCGCTCGATATACCAGTTACTGTTGACGGTTATGCCGTTAGTGCTTTAGTGGACACCGGCGCAGACTACACGATACTAAGCGGCAAAATAGCAACGCAGCTGAAGAAAGTGATCACGCCCTGGCATAACTCGCAGATTCGGACGGCTGGCGGCCACATCGTTACTCCGCTGGGCGCCTGCACGACTAGAGTTGAGATTCAAGGATCTACATTCGTAGCGAGCTGCCTTGTCTTACGCGAATGCTCCCGCGACGTTATCCTTGGGGTTGACTTCCTGCAGGAGTACGGCGCGATTATCAATCTGCAAGAGCGTCGTATCACTTTCTCTGCCGAACGAGCAATCGACGTGCAAGACGGCCGACGGCGCGACGACGTACTTCGTGTGTCTGCTGACAGTGTAACGCTTCCTCCACGTGCCAGTGTCCTCGTCGACGTCACATGCTGTGGCTTACGCGATGGCGAAGCGGTGGCCGAAAGTAACTTGGAACACCTACTGAAACAAGGTGTTTGTGTGGCTCGCAGTGTTATACAGATTCGTGCTGGTCATTCGCAATTGCTTGTTACCAACTTTAGCTACGAGCACCGACACCTGTTCCGCGGCACTTCGTTAGCGTTTGCAGACGCAATAGCAGACGTTAACAACTGTTTCACGTCAGAAGTAGTGGAGACAGCAGACACGTCTCTGGGCCATCTTGACATCAATTCTGAACTGTCCACCGATAGCCAGACAGCACTGCGCAAGCTCTTGCTTGAATTCAGGACCTGCTTCGCACATTCTTCCAAGGTACGCCAGACTTCCATCACTAAACACAGGATCATCACGTACGACGACGCACGCCCGATACACCAGCAGCCTTACCGCGTGTTGGCAAGAGAACGCCAAGCCATACGTACGCAAGTCCAAGAGATGCTTGACGATGGCGTCATCGAACCTTCCAACAGCCCGTGGTCATCTCCGGTCGTTCTTGTCAAAAAGAAAGACGGAACGCTACGCTTCTGTGTCGACTACCGCAAGCTCAACAACGTGACTAAAAAGGACGTGTACCCGCTGCCGCGTATCGACGACTCGTTAGATCGACTACGGCGCGCCCAGTACTTTTCTTCTCTCGATTTAAAAAGCGGGTACTGGCAAATCGAGGTAGACGAACGCGACCGCGAGAAAACAGCCTTTGTGACTCCAGATGGGCTCTATGAATTTCGAGTGCTTCCTTTTGGCTTGTGTTCAGCCCCGGCTACTTTCCAGCGAATGATGGACACTGTCCTTACTGGACTGAAGTGGCAGGCCTGTCTTGTGTACCTGGATGATGTGGTCATCTTCTCTGAAACGTTCGAGCAGCATCTTCACCGCCTACGGAGTGTGCTAGAAGCCATCCGATCGGCAGACCTCACACTTAAGCCCGAAAAGTGCCACTTTGGTTACGAAGAGCTCAAGTTCCTCGGTCATGTAGTAAGCGCCAAAGGGGTCCGACCCGATCCAGACAAGCTTGCCGCTGTGGCCGCGTTTCCAGCTCCTGCCGATAAGAAGGCCATCCGGCGCTTCCTGGGTTTGTGCGCCTACTATCGCCGGTTTATTAAAGGCTTTTCGAAGATAGCGGAACCCCTGACACGCCTTACAAGAGACGATACGCCATTTGTGTGGCATAATGAGCAACAGGCGGCTTTTGCTGAATTACGACAGCGCCTTCAGTCCGCACCCGTTCTTGCACATTTTGACGATGATGCTGATACTGAGGTGCATACCGACGCCAGTAGCATTGGCCTTGGCGCAGTGCTCGTCCAGCTTCAAGATGGAGTGGAAAGAGTTATAGCGTATGCCAGCCGCTCCCTGTCCCGTGCCGAGGCGAATTATTCGACTACGGAGAAGGAGTGCCTCGCGGTCGTGTGGGCGATCATCAAGTTTCGCCCCTATCTCTATGGTCGTCCCTTCAAAGTAGTGACGGACCACCATGCCCTCTGTTGGTTGGCAAGCATGCGCGACCCTTCAGGACGACTGGCACGGTGGAGCTTGCGGCTACAGGAATTTGACATCACCATCGTTTATAAGTCTGGCCGTAAGCATGAAGACGCTGACACGCTGTCCCGCGCACCCATTGATCCTGCCAGTCAGGAAACAGAGGATGATGACGGCTTCCTGGGCGCCATTAGTTCGTCGGACTTGAGCAGACGGCAGCGTGACAACGGTGAGATTCGACCGATCATCGATCATTTAGAGGGTCGCGACACAACCATACCACGCCATCTGTCCCGCTCGCTGACGTCCTTCTGTCTGCGAGATAACGTGCTGTATAAGAAGAATGCTCGTTCGACCAGCCGTGCTTACCTCCTGGTGGTTCCAAGGGACATGCGCGACGACGTCCTCTTCGCTTGCCATGACGAACCGACATTGATATTGGCTTTATTTCACCATTTTTTGGCACACCAATACAGAAAAAAATGTACATAAATCTGGTCATCTGGTCATTTAGGCTTTTCACGAACACTCGCTAGAGTAAGCGAAATGTACTATTGGCCCGGGCTTTCGGCAAGCGTCAAACAGTACGTTAAAGGCTGTCGTGAATGCCAGCGCCGCAAGACACCATCCGTTAAACCGGCTGGCTTACTTCAGCCAATTGAAGCACCTCACACGCCTTTCGACCAAGTCGGCATGGACATTCTCGGACCGTTTCCCCTTTCTGCCGACGGCAACAAATGGGTGATCGTCGCGACTGATTATTTAACACGCTATGCTGAGACGCAGGCGATCCCACGAGCCACGGCCTCAGAGGTAGCGCACTTCTTCATGCGCCACATCGTCTTGCGTCACGGCGCTCCCTCCACTGTAATAACTGACAGAGGGACAGCATTCACAGCGCAGCTTATGGACGAGGTTTTTGAATTGAGCAACACCAGGCATCGCAAGACGACCGCGTACCATCCGCAGACCAACGGACTTACCGAGCGACTGAATAAGACGGTCACAGATATGCTCGCAATGTACATAGACGTTCAACACAAAACATGGGATCGGATCTTGCCTTACGTGACCTTCGCGTATAACACCGCCGTGCAAGAGGCGACGCGCTTCACGCCCTTTCGCCTTCTCTACGGTCGCGAAGTCCAGACGATGCTGGACGCTATGCTGCCGTGTCAAGACGCTGACCTATTGACAACTGACGCCGAGGAATTTGCAGAGCGTGCTGAGGAAGCCCGGCAGCTCGCGCGGCTGCATATCGGCCAGCAGCAGCAGGCAGACGCACGACGCTACAACATCCGCCACAGGGACGTGTCCTACAACCCCGGGGACCAAGTTTGGGTGTGGACCCCCGTTCGCCGTCGTGGTCTCTGTGAAAAACTGCTAAGCCGGTATTTCGGTCCGTATAAAGTGCTCCGCCGCGTCAGTGACGTAAACTACGAAGTTGTTCCGGACACATCATCGCAGGCACGGAGTAGGACACAAAGACAACCGAGCTCAGACATAGTTCATGTTGTGCGCATGAAGCCGTACATTGCGCGTCCGTAACTTTTTTTGTTTTCGTTTTTTTGTTCTCTCATTCCCTTCTTTGTTTCTACTTTTCATTTATCTTTGGGAGATTGCTTCTTCGTTCATTGACTGTGCCGGCGTGACGGCTACTTTTTTTTTTGTGTACTTTCGCTTTGCCTGCCTTCTTCGTCGTTGTCTTCTACGCCTATTTTTTTTAGCATCGAGGCGATGCTTTTGTTCGGAAGGGGGGATATTGCCACCTGTAGGTAGTGGGTCGAGGGCAAGAGTGGGTCGAGCCCAAGAGAAGAAAGAAGACCGCGCGCCCCTTCTCTGCTCGAGCCAGCCCCGACGGTCGCGTCTTCCGAGAGCCAGCTGCTCTACGGGTTATTAAACCTTCAAGTCCACTTCTAGAGGCTCGTGACAATATGACACTATAAGAAAACCTCTGTTAGACTCAATTCTCAACTTGCTATGGCATTGTGGTGCTGGCACATGAGGATGTGGGTTCATTTCCCGTCTGTGACGGCCACATTGTGATAGAGGCGTAATGTAAAAATGCTTGTGTACTTAGGTGCACGTTAAAGAACCCCAGCTGTTCATAAATAATCCGGAGCTCTCCACTATGATAGAGTAGTAGAGGTCCCCGTCCCTCATTACCCACTGTGCACTTTTGGAATGTTAGACCTTGCAATTTAGGCTAAGTTCTTTGAGTAACTGTGTTGTGTCTGGCATACTCTGTTTAGTTTGCCTTGAATTTGGTGCACTTTCTGTTAAGGTGCTGTTGTGATATGTGGCAACACACACACAAAAACCACACAACCACTCGGTTTATGCTTCATTCTGAATTGTTGTGACTTGCTAAGGCTATGGCATTGTGCTGCTGAGCATAAAGACGAAGGTTCACCTACCAGCCAAAATGGTTGGCTGCATTACAGTGGGGTTGAAAAATTGAGTCACTTAAGTAGCCTTACGTGATTTGCATGCAAAAACATTTTGACTTCTTGGATTAATTGGTTATGTCCATGATACGTGACGTCACACCTTGTCACGTGTCCTTCACAACTCCACCTTAATCCCCTTGCTCTGATTTGTACCAACCTTAATCCACTTTAATCCACATTGCTCTAATGTGTACCAACATTAATCTACCTTGTTCTAGTTTGTATCAACCTTAATCCGCTTTACTCCACCTTAAGTCACCTTACTCTAACTGAAGTCACTTTACTGTAATGTTGCAGCCAGATGGGTGCGACATGGCGTGTGTAATTACCGACGCACTAGTCGCTGCTTTAGTCAGCCAGAACCGTGGAGCCGCCATGGCATTGTGGAAGCGTGCTTGTCTTGTACCCTGGTCGCCCAGGTTTGATTCCCACCCATACACAAATGTGCCACATTTTCCTTTCAAAGCCATAAATTTACTTTGTTTACAGGACCCTCCCTGAGAAATGTGACAACAATCAGAGTGTTTTTTGACATGTTTTTGCTCATTGCACCATGAGAGGGGGAGAGAGATACAAACTTTAATTATAATCTGGACATGTTAGCCTGGCTGGTAGCCTGGCTTCCTACTCCAGGTGCTGGTTGATAATTATGATGTACACAGTGGTCACACGAATGCACAAGTAGCGCATACACACACAGGCATATACGTGATAGAGCTATTTGCAAAGTTTTGTTAAGGCCTGTGGACCTTAATAATTTGATCTACCTAACACTGACATGAAGTTACAAAGCATCCTAATGATCCTCCTTGTCCTTCACCTTGTGGATTTCTGCAGCACTGATTGGCCACTCTCAGTGCTTCCGCGGTTCGAGTTATTGAATAATTCAGCCTCTCTCTGGGGGGTGCAATCTGCTAGTCTCCTGGTTAGCTCGGATAGTAGAGAAACCTCCCTGGAGAAGTGTTGGTCCTGGTTTTCATCCCCACACCAGGACGCATTTTTCTTAAACTGCAAAACGTTCTTTCTGAGACCCAGCTGGGCTTCTTTTGTAGTTTCGTGCTACTGTTGGGTGGATGACCTCTTTCACTGCCTTCCCTTTCACTGCCTTTCATAGCACTGCTGAACCTTTGGTTAAGCTGAGATGGTGGTTTGGCGAGTAGTTCTCATAGCTGTCGTTAGTCTGCTGTAACTCCGTCCAGTACTGTGGAGTCTGTGGCCAGGGCGCATTTTCTTGGGAGTGTCCTACTGATGCTATGAAGCTATCTGGCTTCTTGCAGTACTTGAATCCCTCATCTATTTCTTGCATTCTAAATCAAACTTCGACTCCAAGCCCTTCCTTGGCTCCATAGAGTAAAGCACAGCACTACCCCCAACGAAAGAAGACACTGCTTTTCAGCAACACTCCTCACTGATTCCTTTGAGAGGAGTTGCTTGAGAAAAAAACCTTCCCTCCAGTGCATTTGCGTAGTCACCGATAGTGCCTGGCTACACACTTATCACTCGTCAATGGCGGTGGACTGTCATTGAAGCACAATGAGCATAGTGCTTCCTTTTAACATTACTAGAGGGAACTCTGCTGCTGTGATATTCAACTACCATGGGAATGATAGATAGTTCAAATCTTTGTTCTTGTGTTTCTTTCTGAAGAAACAGCAGGAAGGTGACACAGAGGGCAAGAAGCATATGCAATGAAGTGATGAAGTTGTGCTTCATTGTGTCTGCTACTTGCCCTCTGTCTCCCGTCTTTGAGCTGTTTTTTTTTTTTCAGTATAAGCCATGTACCAACCAGCTCAAGTGAACACAATACTGAGCTACTCTTGCGGCTTCAGACGTTCATGGGGCATTATATATTATGCTTTATCTTTCTAAATTTCCATGCTATCATAGTTTTCTAAATGCATGAAGGCAATTACTGCACAAAGGCATAATAGCTGCAAATTGTTCCATTTGTAACTGCTGTAGACACTGCGCCGCAGACATGTATACCATGTCTATATATATATATATATTGCGAGACAAGGTTTAGGCAGTCAGACCTTTATTCTCTCGAGCGAGAGCCCCACTACAAGGCCCCAAAACGGTGATGAGTATGTACAGATGAGAATATGAAACGTATGAATAATGCTCACACTAATTTCCCCGCGCGCGCAAGCGGCCAGCCAGGCCGCGACTTAGCCAGGAGGGAGGCGCCGAACGAATTGTTTGAGACGCGAAATGTGAATGATCTCTGAGCCACGATAACGATGGTCGGAAGAAACCTCGATGGGAGTAACGCGATAGTTCACTGGGGATGTTTGTTCATTAATAATGTAGGGGCCAAGAAAGCGCGATTCAAACTTCTCACACAAGCCGGGTGTACGAATGGGCGTCCAAAGGAGCACTTCATCTCCAGGACGAAAGGAGACGTCTCGACGAGAGATGTCGTAACGTTGCTTGCGGTCTAGTTGACTAACTTCTGTGTTGAAGCGAGCACAGTCACAACATTCGTTAAGTCGCCAGACGAACTGTTCTGGTATACTGGCCGAGGTGTTAATTGGGGCAGTTAAGAAAGCGGCGTCGATGGTGAATGTCGGCGAACGGCCGTAAACTAGGTAGAAAGGTGAGTACCCTGTAGTTCGTTGGATAGCAGTGTTGTGAGCAAACGTCACAAATGGTAAAAGTTTGTCCCAGTTGTCGTGGCTTGGCCCGATATACATTGATATCATATCTGTTAGCGTGCGATGAAATCGCTCTGTTAAGCCATTTGTTTGAGGGTGGTATGCGGATGTCGTCTTATGAATTGTGCCACAAGCTCTGAGTACTTCTTCGATCATTTGTGACATGAAAGTCTTGCCGCGATCACTCAACAGTACACGAGGTGCACCATGACGCAGCACAATGGCATCCAGAAAGAAGCCGGCAACGTCTGAGGCCGAACTAGAGTGTAGAGGTGCGGTCTCTGCGTACCGTGTGAGATGGTCGACAGCTGTCACGATCCATCGATGACCTGCTGGCGTTATGAGCAGAGGTCCGACCAGGTCAATTCCAACGATGGCAAAAGGTGTCTTGGGACATGGGATGGGCTGTAAAAGGCCAGCAGGAGGTGAAGTCGGTCATTTCCGCCGTTGACACTGGATGCAAGAAGCGACATACTTGGCCACAAAGGTAGACATGCCCGGCCAAAAGAAACGGCTCCTAACGCGGTGGTATGTTTTGTGAAAACCCAAGTGGCCAGCAGATGGGTCGTCGTGAAAGGCTTCAAGGACTTGTGTGCGCATCGAACGTGGAACAACAGGTACCCAGCAGTGGCCGTCGATGGTGTAAATGTAGCGGTGCAGCACATCGTTGTCGAGGTTAAATAGTCGCAGTTGTCGACGTAATCGGGCATTTGGTGCAGAAATAGTACCGCACAGTCGTTGGATGATGCTGCTGCAGTAGGGATCAGAACGTTGACACGAGGCGAACTGAGTTCCGCGATTAGAATATGGCGTGTCAGTAACCGCTAGAGGTAATGACGTAAGTGGAGACTTAGTCTCATTATCAAGTGGCGAGCAATGGAGAGACGTGCTCGAAGATAATAGTGGCAGGGGGCAGCGAGACAAAGCGTCGGCATCTTGATGCTTTTTCCCAGACTTGTAGACAACGTCAAAATCATACTCTTGTAATCGGACTACCCGGTGACCAAGGCGTCCAGACAAATTTTTCATTGACGACAACCAGCATAAGGCATGGTGGTCGGTTATGACTGTGAAGTGGCGTCCATAAAGATATGGTCGAAACTTTTGTATGGCCCAAACTACTGCGAGGCATTCCTGCTCAGTTATCGAGTAGTTCTTTTCGGCAGCCATTAATGCGCGACTGGCATAAGCAACGACTCTCTCTCGTGTACTGGTATCACGCTGTAGAAGGACAGCACCGATCCCATGGCCACTAGCGTCGGTGTGCAAACAAGTTGGTGCATTCTCATCGAAGTGACACAGGACGGGGTCGGATGTCAAGGCTTGCTTGAGGGCTTGGAAAGAAAGCTCGCAGTCGTCTGTCCAAGTGAGAGCAGTGCCCGACGTCAGCAACTTGTGCAGCGGCGACGCCATGGCAGCAAAATGACTGATGAAGCGGCGGAAGTAGGATGCCAGGCCCAAGAAGCTTCTTAATTGTTTTTGATTTTCGGGGCGAGGGAAGCGAAGCACGGCAGCAACCTTGTCGGGATCTGGTCGAACGCCATCTTTACTGATAAGATGCCCCAACACTTTGATGTTCTTTCGGGCAAAATGGAATTTTTTTGTGTTGAGTTGGAGTCCAGCGTTGGAAATGCATGTGAAAACTTTGTCCAAACGCTCAAGGTGCTGACGAAAGGTTGTAGAAAAAATAACAATGTCGTCTAAATAACACAGACAGGTCTTCCACTTAAGGCCGCGTAAAACTGTGTCGATCATGCGTTCAAATGTTGCAGGAGCATTACATAAACCGAAGGGCATCACGTTGAACTCGTAAGGTCCATCTGGTGTTGCAAAGGCTGTCTTGTCCTTGTCCGCTTCGTGCATGGGTATTTGCCAGTACCCGGATCGAAGGTCGAGACTTGAGAAATATTCAGCGCCCTGGAGGGAGTCAATGGCATCGTCGATTCTTGGCATCGGATATACGTCTTTGCGTGTGATCTTATTAAGTGCTCGATAATCGACGCAAAATCGTACAGAGCCGTCTTTCTTGCGGACCAACACAACAGGAGACGACCAAGAACTGGACGATGGCCGAATGATGTCTCTTTTAAGCATGTCGTCAATGTTGTCCGCAATGATTTTCCGTTCTGCGGAAGACACGCGATACGGGCGGCGGCGTACAATAGAACTGCCTTCGGTTTCAATGCGATGCACTGCAACAGAAGTGCGCCCCAGAAGTTTGGAGTTAACGTCAAATAAGGTGCTGTGTTTTTGCAGTAGGGCCAAAAGGTCTTCTTTCTGGGCAGCAGTCAAATCGGGATTTATCGCGTCCTTTAGAGCAGCGGCTGCAGCATGATCATCAGTTCTGGTAGAAAAAGGTGATGATTCGGTGTGAAGAGGTACTAGCGAAAGAGGTTCGGTGTCTGTAAAGCAAGTCACAGTGGTGCCCTGGGAGAGCACAACTGGCGAAGAAGTAGAGTTATGAACAGCGACGAAAGTTCTACCGTCCTGAAAACGCACCAGGCTAGGAGTAATGCTAAGCCCACCAGAGACGCAGTGACTGCTGGGTGCAAGGAACACATCACCATTAACAATAGTGCCGGAAGTCAGCGTTAAGATATGCTCATTGCCCGCGGGAATTAAACAGTCGGTAGACGTGACGAAACGTAGTGTGTGAGCATCGACACATACACAGACTATGGTGCCTGTATACACTATAGTGAAAAATAATTATTTTATTGCGATAGCAATTATATGGACACTTCAACCGGATTTCTGCCGTCGCCGTGAGGTTCTGTATAGATTCCAAGGGCGATAAAATCGTCGCCGCGCGCCGTATGTGCGAGCGAAAGCGCGCGGGGGACGCGCGCGCTATCGCGGAGAGCGAACGCACGACTGAAAGCAAACGCGACCGTCATGTGAAAGGCCGGGGGAGTATGGGAGGGAGGGAGGCAGGGCAACGCTGTGCTCCAGCACCAAAGGCGTATCTTGCAATCGGGCGTACGGGCCACTCAGTCTCCCACGCGAAAGCGGGAAGGCAGCGCGGGAGGGAGGGGGGGGGGGGGGCAGCTTTTATTCTGCCAACAACTCCGTTCGTACTCCGTTCGCCCGGCTGTGGCCGTCGCCCGCATGGTCTCTTATCTCCACACGGCTCTTACCTTTGTATGCGCTGTGCATCCGCTGCTCAGTTTCCTTTGAAGCGATAGACTGCACGAACCTTGCCCGCTGCGGCGGCTGCAATTGCTGCCAGTGTTTTGACAGTCGTTGTCTGCGGTCATTCAGTGTGATCTATTTATGTTTGCTTGTGCGCGCTGACACCACGCTTGTTAATTCAGCGGATGTGTCCAAGTTTATGCAGCCGATAAAACTACTATCCCTACTCCGAATATCTCTCTACTAATTTGCTATTGCAATTGATGCTTCGCCTTTCGGGTGAAACTACGACCTTTTTTGTAGAAAACTCTACAGGCAGTGACCGCTTCAGGTGAAAGGCGATGCTGTCATCCACTTTCTTTAGTCAAGCTGAAGTGTGGAACAAAAAAATGTTCTTGAATATCTAGGTACGTCTTTCTGTCTTGCTAGGCACTGAAAAGCTTTATCACTTGCCTTATCGCAGTCACCCTTAATGCAAGTGTGCGGCCTGTTATACCAAGGTCATTTCCCCCCTCAACAACAAGAGACGGGGCGGTGCTGAAGACCCAACTAACCCAGCTGATGTCCAGCACCGAACAGCATGACTTTGTGAAACAGAAAACGCATTTTATTTTTTAACCTTGGGTAATCAATGGTCTACACAAGGCACTAGACAAGCACAATTATGATAAGCTTTATGCAGGTTGAGGCAGTAGTAAGAAATATACAAAATTTATTTAGCCAAATTATTTAACCGGAGTGGTTCTTTGAAGAAAATTTATTTAGTACAAGGGCTGTCCGATAAATACGTGGACTAGTTTAATTTCTGAGGAATCATGAACGATAATTTATTACTTGTACATTAGCAATGAATAACGATAAGCACAAGTTAACAGCGATCGGTGGTGAAATCGTGATAGACGACACTGCAGCTGACAGCAAGCTCATAGCAAGTGCAATAGGTCATTCACGCTGCTCACACTTAAGGGTAGTTCGACAGCGAGTTATGGCATGGGTTCGTATTTTATGAACGAGAGATGAAAAGATTGTGATATAGATTTCTGATGGCTCAAATGCTGTTGTAGATAACTACAGACTGAGCATGGAAAGAGCCAAGCACTCTGACTGTCTTCCTATTCTTGCACAATGTTGGGTTTTGCGTAGGCTGACGGTTCCATCCCACAGCAGTCAACTGCCAGTTGTTGCGACTCTTGCCCAAGCGGTCATCACGAGTTTACGTGGCTGGTGATGTGCCAGGTGCCGGGCGATCAAGAGGTCCGGGGCGACTTCCAAGAGAAGCAAAAAAGGGTTTATTTACAGCATTTACACTTTGAGAGTTTCAATGTACGAACACGAATGAGCCCACCTCACAGCACTCGAGGTCCGCTTTTTAAGCTCTTCACTTTCCCCTTTTGTCTCGTCGGGGGAATTCATTGTTCTTCACGGCCAATCACAACCGTCAAGCTGATTGCAAAATCCTGCCTCTGACGTTGCACCGAACGTTCCGCCAGATTACGCCTCCAAGGTTGCGCAACCGCCCCCGCATACGGGCAACCGCTTGGCGACTTGGGAACCTCAACTTGGATCCGTTCCCATGGAAATTCTTGCTGTTGGCCCCTTTCAAGAATTATTGGGCTTTCCATGACGATCAACTTGACCGAGAGATGGGCCTTCGTGCTAAATATTGTTTCCACGTCGTCTCAAGTGAGCGCTTTTGTTTGACTGTCACAGTCCATACCGTGATAGAAAAGATTGGCGTGGTCGTTTAACGACGCACGAGACCGATCATTCAGAATTTGTCGCGCCCATCAGCTCTGAGCGGTTGATCAGCCGAAGATACGAAACATAATGGCTTGTCCATTAATCTCAGGTGATGCTGATCTAGTCGCCAACTCCCTGGCCTTGCAATGACGAAGGGGCAGAAATGGCATTTCATCGCTGCAGGTTTGTCGGTGCAGCATTCTTCGTCGAGAACAGCCCCTGGGCACAACTGTGCTAAATGCCAGTTGTAACAACAGTAGGTCCGCGTATCACGATCTCACCACTTTGGTTGCATGTCACTCTTTTCTTGTTGCCAATGCACTCTTGTTTTTGCATTATCCTTTGCCACTATGACATTTTCGGCCAATCTGTCTGCAAGTGTGTATTGCAGCAGTGTAGGATTATATGGAGGATGACCCATGAGCCATAGGAGTGCCACCCAAATAATTTCTTTGTCCTTGTGAGAGTTCTCGTGAATCACAATACATGTAACAAACCTGGATATAATGAACACGAACGAGAATATTGGTTATAGCGAAGTAAACATGAAATGTTTCCTGCCGATACCACCGTGTAAACATTAAATAATTATAAGGAATATTAGATATAAGAAAGGTATTCTTATGTCAGATGCAACTTCTTTATAACAAGGCTCAGAGCTGAGAGAAACAAGCTGAGCAAAGTTGGGAGTGTAGGTTTGCTGTAGCGATGCAGCCTGTTAACTCTGGAGTTGCAGTATTGACGCTTGTGTTGGACGCTGGGCTCGGGTGCTGCAGAATGGCACCTTTGGTGGACACTTCTGCATGTTTCTTGTAAGTGGCCTTCCACGCTTCCCGAAAAAGGAATGTGCGAGTGTACCTTGCATTTGAACTGTCATGCACAATGCTCTTTTGGCCCCAGAACAGATTAAGCATAATTTACGCTACTCTCTTTCTCATGTTTGTCTTCACTGACTTTTGTTGGGGCTATCCTTGATGAATTTGCAATTTTCAATGAGATTACACCCATAAAGCTTTGGTGAATATACTTCAAGGTGCCACCTGAACGCCCTTGAGGGTTGACAATTAATGTCACTGGGATTTGAATATTTACTTCATCAGATGTTTTACCTCCTGTGTTGTCTCTCCCAGTGCATGTTTGAATAACGTAGCATGTCAAATAAGGCTGGGCCTATAAAATGCTATGCTAATTAATAATTACTCTGTGAGACACACACTTTGAAATACTGGCTTAACACCATACCTTTCTGGCAGAGGTATGGCGGTTCCGGAGGTTCACTGAACGACACATGTATTAATTCTTGCGGCAAGCAACACGAAATAAAGACTTGATACAAGGGTACGGAAGACGAACACGTATGCTGCTGGAACTAGTAATATACTTCAGACGGGTAAGGCAGGTAAGTTAAGGTAAATTGGTATTCCATTCTTGAGCCGTGGTTGCTCAGTGGCTATGGTGTTGGGCTGCTGACCACGAGGCCGCGGGATCGAATCCCGGCCACGGTGGCCGCATTTCGATGGGGGCAAAATGCGAAAACACCCGTGTGCTTAGATTTAGGTGCACGTTAAAGAACCCCAGGTGGTCCAAATTTCCGGAGTCCCCCACTACATCGTGGTTTTGGCACATAAAACCCCATAATTTCTTTTTTCCATTCTTGATGCGGCATCTCGAAAATAAGACTTGATACACCCCACTAAGCTGTGAACTCATCAAGCCAGCATGCATATGGTTTCAAAACGTGCAGTGCATATGTGAGGAATAAATCCAAGCAACAAGCAAGAAATGCAAAGCAATGGTTGGCGAGAAGAACTGGAAGAACCGAGAGGCTTAATTTATCTTTAGTAACAGCCTTATGAAACCACCAGACAGTGAAGTCAAAGAAATCGTAAGGGAAATTAAGTGTTTATTTAATTGAAAAGTATAAGTAATAAGAAAAAGGGAAAATAAAGTGAAAGGACAGAAAACTTGCCGCTGGTGGGAGCCAAACCCACAATCTCCACATGACACGTGCGGTCATGAGACGTGCGGTCATGGTCCCTTTCATTAATATTTGTTATGTGTCTGTGCATGAATATTCGAAAGCTTCAAATAATGAATCGAATATTCACTATTTGTAAAATATGACTATTTTTCTAATAGTTTTGAAATATTTTATGACATCAAATATGCTCAATGAAACACAAAATTGGAGTGAAAGTATAGTATAATTTCATGCCCGCAAGCATATAGACAGAAAACTTGAGAAATTACTTACTGGAGCACGTTCGCTTAGGAAGGCCACACATACAGGCTATAGAGCGATTTTTCAAACTCTCTGACGAGTTGCGTGCATGCAAAAAAAACTGCTTGTGTGCTTTTAATTCTCTATTTGTGCTTTTATAAACAAGCCTTCATAACGTGCTGTGTAATGAGAGAAACTTTCTAATGTTAAGTCTACTAGGATATGAACATCATTTTATATTGTGAGAACGTCTATTCATTCTTCGAAAAGTATTTCAAAATTATTTGATGTTTGATTCTGTTCACTTCTGGCACC
>NC_051163.1:58777259-58981380 GCF_013339745.2 Dermacentor silvarum | reverse complement strand
AAAAAAGCGAGGAACGAGAGCCGAGTGCCGCAATTTAAACTGTTTGGAGTTGATGCTTTCTCCGGCTATATCACTATAAACGAAACGACGAAAAGCAATCTGTTCTTTCTTCTCGTCGTGGCAAAGGTAAACATCTCTGTACTGCAATAGTGGCTTATAAGGACGTGATAATACTATTTACGCTTCACTGCTTTGTGTGGCAATCAGCCTAAAACTTCTTGATTCCATTGTAGAATTTGCATTGAGTCGGAAGTCCAACTTTAGAATACACGTATTTGTCAGTCGCTAACCTGGACTCTTTATGTAGAATACATGAAAATGCCTTTTCAACGAATCTGCGCAATACGCGTCCAAGACATTCCCGCTTATACGAGAACATTTGTGTAGTGGCCCCATTCCATCCTCTTTAGATGAGTTGGAGAAAATTCTCACCAGCTGTCTAACAAAATTACTTGAAAGAGCATCAGACATTCTCTAGGTGCTACGAACGACATAATGTACAAAGGATAAGAATTTGATAGAATGATTGCCAGTATCAGCTCGACTAGCTGTATAAAACGTATATATACCGACTAATGTGTCAATGTTGACAGCAAAATATTTGACTCTTTAAGCTTCAATATATGTAGGTTCTCTGAAGCTTGAACATACTTTATTAATTAGAACTATTACATAGTGATTTTATGGAGAAATAATAAAAGAAAACCGCGTGCTAGCTTTATTTATGCTCTTACAGAAGGATGACAAAATTTATGACCATTAGATTTTACGGATGCACACATGCTTTAGTTTCAGAAGTCTGCTTCGTGGATTTAGGCATTGCTTTAGACTCGATTCTGTGCTGGCGCATGAAAATGCTTCAGTTAGCCATTATAAAAGAAAACATGTGTGCTGCAGGGATCATGGATGATATCCCTGTTCCTAAATATGTGCATTTCTATAGCCTCGCTCAGAAGTCTTGGGCATTTATGTAGGCAGTGTGCGTTTGTGTACAAGTACCAATATTTCTCAAAAGTATGAATGGAGCATATCAGAATGATTTCACAAAACTCACATTCTCAGAAACATGACAAAAACAAGTATATCATGCATGCACATTTGGTAGAAGTATGCCAGCACATATAAATTCATTTCCTTGTGTGGCAATCAGTCTAAAATGTGCTTGATTCGATAGAAGAACTTGCATTGAGTTCATATTTAAAATATTTGTTAGTCGCTATCCTGGAATCTTCATGTAGAATAGATTAAATTGCCTTCTCAACAAACCTGCAATATACCAGAAGATATTGGAATGTTTAGCACAGAATTTTACTCAGGGCCGACTCCAATTTCTTTATTCGATTAGATGTGAAACACAGAAATGCTTTTATGAGATAGCGCCTAGATGTATTTGGATGAAACTTGATACATTTGCAAGAGAAAGTTAGATTCTAGTGAGTGCGGGATGGAGAATTTAGATATAGGGCCTGGAATTATTTAGGAATTTCCCCGAAATTGAAGTTTAAAACAAATTTGGGTACAAAATTCCGAAATTGGTAACGCTGCATCAAAAACAGAAATCGTAGTTCTGTAAAATGCATTCGTTAAAGCGTCGAAATTAGAGAAATTTGGTACAGAACTCAACAACTAACTCAGCGCAATATAAAAGACAGAAACAAGAAAGGGACAAACAAGGACAAGTGCTACTCACAACTGTTTAATGCAAAGGAAGGATTGTACACACATATATATCCTCTTGTCACGCATGCGCAGGCCAGACGATAAGAAAGGCACGTGTAGATTAAAGACGATTGCGCAAGAAGTCAAATTCGGCGTCAAGTAAAGAGATAGACGGCTCACTTACACACCGATCTCTGTTCTGCTTTATAAAGAAGGCCTCCAGTGCAAGACGAGAAGAGGCATTGCCACTCCTGCCCAAAATGGTAGTCTCATGAAATCGAGCGTCACAACCGCATGCGGTAACATGGGCCACCAAATGCGCGCCCTTATCCTCCTTTTTGTTTATCTTTTGCGCATGTTCCCTTAAGCGGTCGTTCACGCAACGTTCAGTTTGGCCGATATACAACTACCCACAAGGGTGCAAGGGGATGGCATAGACGACCCCTTTGGAGCACTTCACAAAGGGCTTCTCGTGCCTAGTACGGCAGCCTCGCCTGCTCTCACAGCAAACTCGAGAGCACAGCTTAGAAAGCTTGTTGGGCGCAGAAAAAACAAGAGGTATACCGTGTCGGTTAGCAACCTTTTTAAGGTTGTGTGACACTTTGTGCACATAGGGTATAACCTCTTCTCGTCTTGCACTGGAGGCCTTCTTTCTCAAGCAAAACAGAGATCAGTGTGTAAGTGAGCCGTCTATCTCTTTACTTGACGCCGAATTTGACTTCTTGCGCAATCGTCTTTAATCTACACGTGCCTTATCGTCTGGCCTGCGCATGCGTGACAAGAGAATATATATGTGTGTACAATCCTTCCTTTGCATTTAACAGTTGAGTAGCGCTTGTCCTTGTTTGTCCCTTTCTTGTTTCTGTCTTTTATATTGCGCTGAGTTACTTGTTCAGTTATGAAGAACCAACTAGCCCAACAATTAACTATTCTAGAATTCTTGGTACAGAAGTTTACAGCCTACGTAAAATTCTAACAATGTCTACGAGGGTACCGCAAAAGTTAAAGCAGTGCATGTAGACAAGGATGCATGAAAGCGCACAAGGCACAGCGCCGTGTCTGTCTCTTTCATGTGCTTCCTTGCGTTCTCGTCTGCATGCGCTACAATAGTACTCCAAGATACCTTAGGAACAATGCCTCATTGCAGCAGTAGTTGCAAAAGTTATGTTCAGAAATCAGAGGCGCATTTCAGAGCGGCCTATAACACATCAATTTTGGCCGTTTAGATATATTATGTGCAGTTTATAGAACTGTGAAATTGTTTTTTAATGCTGAGTTCCGGAGTTGAGAACATGATTGTTGAGTTTGTAAAAGTTTGCAGTTTTCGAAAATTTAGCGAAAAAGTGCAATGCCAGAATAAAATACCTTCCCTCATACAGTCACAAGATTTTACCTCTGCCTTTTAAATGTTACAAACCTCATAAAAATTGGTGTATTGGTTAATGTCAGCAAAATAATTTCTCCGTTCTCATGCATTTAGAACTTCCCGAGCTAAAGCTTGCTCTTAATAATACGAGACACATACTGGGACACAGGGTGTCGATACGAATCGGAACTGTACCGAAAACCGTAGCTGTCTCGTTATTCCAGCTGAACCGGAAGCGAACCGAGCCGTTATTTTCCCGTCATCTCGGAGGTGAAGCCAAACCGGAACTTATTAGAGGAACCAATCCGAACCAGTTCGACAAATGGTGGGGAAGGTCCAGTCAACTCTATACGTAGAGTATACGTCAGAGGCAAGACGTTGGACAAAGGCTCAAAGCCTCTCCCGTAGCTGGCAAACGATTCCCATGCTAATAGTGAAATTACTTCCAATAAGCTCACATCAGTTCTAACGCTCATGTTAATTTTTGTCCATCAAGGCGATGAAAAATGCGATGGAAAAAGCGGGCGCTTTGTGCCTCTCGCCCAAAGGAATAAAAACTCAGTTAAACTTGTGCTTAATGCTGTACGCGGTCGGCCGTGCAGCAGTTGTAATCAAGCTATACTCATGAGAGAAAGCTATAGCGTTGTAACTCCAGACATTATTTGTGGTTTTCTTTGGCGTCACATGGGACGTCAATGCTTAATGTGATAATGACGGTGAAAGAAACATGGAAGGAAAACCGTACGCTGAATCTACAGACGAAAGACATGCGTTGATTATGGAAATAGCTAACTTTATTTAATACTTGTGGAAATACTTGCGAAATATTTGTGAAAAAAAGGAAAGCTTGATTTCATAACAAATTTGAACTACAAAGAAGTTTCTACCGAGTGCATTCAAGAAGAAGCATGTATAAACTAAACAAAAACGCATTTTTAATAGGAGTGTTCAAATCGTGAAATTTTCTAATTAAATCGAATACGAATATTCGAGGTAAACAGACCTCGGAATATCGCATAGACTATCGGATAGATTATTATTTCTTAGCAAAGGGAATTTTAATATTTGCACGGAGTCACTCGGGTAAAAAATTAGGCTCAGGAACTTCACAGATTAATATATTACCATTCACAACTCGGCGTTACGGACTGAGCAGCTTGCACATAAAATAGTACCTTTAGTTCTCTAAAGGTAGTATCTTATGCTGACAGTATGCTGAAAAATTGAACAGCAGGTTACCTACAGTGTTGTGTTCATTGAAGGAGGTATATGTGATAATAGAGCAGCGCATAATTGTTTTAATTAGACGCAAATTGGCTTAGAATGGCGAAGTAATAAATCGGGACACCAAATTTCATTACACGCTACCTGAAACCGAGCCATTCTTGTGGACAGACGGGAAGTTCTTCATTACAAGTAATAAGCCCTATGTGTCCGGTACGAAACTAGTGCCTCTGTGCACCAACCGCTGCTCTCCAGCAATCCTGAACAATCCTCCCTCCTAACGTTCTCTCCCGCTCAAATTTCTACTATGCCTTTTTATTCCTTATATATTAGAAAGAATCAAATATTTGATAACATCGAATATTGAATTCTTGAATCGAATACCAATCAAGCAGGAGGGGGCTATTTATTACTTATTTAAAGTGTTCGCACAACGGCAATTTTAATTGTTATGTCACATGCCTGCAACCACTCCTTTTCATTTAAACATAGCACTAAATCTCTGGCAGCGTGGCTGTGAAAATGTGAAGAACACACAACATGATACAAATATTACTCATTTTTAGGGCAACAAGAGTGACGCTCCGCTGCTGCTTTGGACCCAAGGTGGTCCAGGTCTATCTGCGCTGTTTGGACAGTTCCTTCAGAATGGCCCTGTGGCGTTTGACTCCTCTAAATACAACTTCACGCAAAGGAATAACACGTTACAAAATAACATGAGCATCATTTACCTTGACTTACCTGTCGGGGCAGGCTTCAGCTTCACGGAAAACCGAACTGCTTATCCCAAAACCCTGGAGGATATAAGCGACAGCGTCATGGAATTTCTAGAACAGTTCCTGATGGTATTTCCTGAATATACGTGTCGGGACTTTTACGTCGCTGGAGAGTCTTATGGAGGTCTGTGTCTCACCTAATATTTTGTCTGGAAAATGATGCCGCGATGGTATTTTTGGCTAGATACTCTAAAGATAACTTCTAGTTCTCTTTTCCTCAAGGAATATTACCAAGTAACTGCCTAACATTTTGCGCATGCGTTATTACATACACTTGGTAAGTAAATAATGACACAAGTATTATCCGTGAATGGCAAAAGGCCGGCGACGGGTTGCTGAGATTCCATATTGAAGCTCCTAGTGGGGTCATGTAATGGCTTCGATTACACTTGGCTACGTTTTGCACGCTTCGCGCTAATAGAGAGGCGCAAGAACATGCATAGGTGCGAAACAGTGGTAGCTATTTCTAGCTTATCTTTCACAAAAACCAGAACGTTGCTGCAAGTCGAACGCATTTGGTTTCGCTTCTTCAGCTAGCAGTTTCTTAACCGCACACTTGCAGCTATAGTGGTAACCTCTTCTAACTGCTTGCCTTGTCCCTAACTGGTTGCTATAGTGGCAACCTCTTCTTACTACGCACCGATGCTAAGCACCTGAATCACTATGTACAAGTCATTAAGACATCATATGCGGTTGTTTTGAACAATTTATTAGTTCGCCACTATTCAGATGCCGTGTTAAAAACGAATGTCCAAATACGTATTTCTCAATCTGACAACTATCAGAACCAACGTGCCTGCGCTCACGTTTGTGCACATATTTTAACGTTCCAGTGTAAAATATGATTCAATTTTTGCAGTACCATATGATATGGAGCAATGTGCATTTTTGTATAATTGTCTAGGTTTGGCTGCTAAGTCACTACACTGAGTCGTCGTGAACAGCACCACTGGTGCTGTTCACCGCTGGTGTTGTTCAATGGGGACGATGGTCGTACATTCTGTCAAGGTGTTTCAGCACTTTAGGTGTTGTATGCTACACAAGTGTAAGAAAGTTTGTAGGGATGTTAGAAATATTTTGATCACAGGTGACACTATCGTATGACCACGGTGGCTCCTGACGATTGTCTCGAAAACTGAAGACAAAGGGCGCGAAGGCTTTTGAGCGCTACAAGAGCACAATACATAGTCCGTATCTGAAGTCTCTAGATAAGAGCTCTCCTGAATGAGTCTCACTGAGGTGGCACAGCTAAGAGCAGCCGATAAAAGGCAAGAAGGCTGAGAAAAAAAGAGTTAGGCTGCTAAGAGTCTTGCCACTGGCAGATTTTTGAGACGCACCAATGACTGTCCTAATGCGTGTCGTGTCTAGGACTACGCCGCGACCGAAGAGCAGATTAAGACACGCCAGTTGACAGATGCAGGGCAAAAGAGCCCCGTGTTTATTCTTGCCTTGCTTATATACGAGCAGCTCCTGATTCCATGCATGATTCTCCGTAATTAACATGCATAAACTGAAATTGACGAGTACTCCGGAAAGTTCGCATTGCTAAATTTGGACTGCAGTTCTAAATTTTAAGTTGCATTCGCAGGCAGCTGAAAAAAATTGGCTTTATCGCGCTACCCCTGGTCCGTATACTTTTTCTCACGGGTGTACATGTGCTGCGTTACCACGGTTACGGAGAACCGTGTGCGCACAAGTCGGAATGCCACCACAGCCTCGCGTTTCACAGTGAAGCTGCATATATGGCCACCCCGGCAAATTTTCTGCGTCCGTACGTGTACACCGTCGCGTCCACAAAGAAACATTTTCGTTTCCAGAGCTAGTGTAACTTTAAGTTATCGCGTAACAGAATTATGCTTTCTCGAATGTTCAAATTACAATCCGATGCTATCATGTTTGCGCGTTGTGTGTAAGTCGTACTTTATCAATTTTGTGACGCACTTTGAAAATTTAATTAGTTCAATAACGCAATTGCGCCAAATGGAGGGTCTACTAGAATGAGGATCTTGCTGCACTCCGTCACACCCGCGTGCGCACGTGACGAACGTGTGCACACGATGTATCTGTCCTTGATGAATGGGCGCTCTGTCCGTTGCATCGGTCGAGCGGAGTGTGCTGCGGCCGCAATCGACATCAGGGCAAGACTTCAAAAATTATAATGACGTTCCCTTCGTGAACGCGGTCTACGCGCAAGCGCATGGATGCCACGAACGTGCACTGCTGCTGTCGGAGCACCAAAGCAAAGGGCGCGAACGAGGTCCTCGACGCTGCATTGATCTCGACGGTGCGACGCCTTGTGGTGGTGGCGCTTGTGTAACGTCGGCAACAGCTTCGCTGTAGATCCGCTTTCACGGGGTGGAATGGAGGCGGGAATTTCTTTTTCACACAGTAAACACGGCACCGGAGACGATAAAAAACAACAGCAAAACAAATGAAAAGCAGTCCTGGTTAGGCAGCTCAAATAGAAAAAGTGCAAGTTGCAAAGTATGCAAGGGAGAAAGCTTGAAAATGTAAGTGACAAAGTTTGACTACAGCTACCTGGACGATAGAACAGTGGTCGCGGGCTAAGAGAAGTGGAGCTTGTAGGAGTGTTAATTAGAGGTTCCTTCCCGGAAGTTTCCTCGGACACCCTCCTTCCTCCCTGCTCTTCAGCTTCGAATGTTCTCGGAATATCGGAGGTGGAGGAAACAACTTTATTTTGTCAATTTGGCTTGGATTGCATACGAGGAGTCGTAGCGTTCCTTTGGCTCTGATCTATATTCGTATACTATAATGCACCAATGCTTGCCGGTTCTTTTCTAGCTCTATTCCCGAGTCTATTCGCACGACGTAAGACCGCGGACGAGAGGCCAATCTTAAAACAGTAGGCGCGACCCGACTGTCTTTGATTCACCCTCTATTTCCTGTTTGCAGTTCCTTTAGCGACCTAGCCGCGTGATGGCTGTCGAAGTTACACCGCTGCTTCTCTCTAACTGCCTCATCTCTCCTGACAAGGGCCTTTAAGTTGCTCGTTTCTGAAGGCCTCATTAAGTTGGGGTATTGCGCTAGCATTGACCACAAGCTCGGCTGGTCTTTTCCCCAAGAGACCTAGGGTGCTCCTGCACGCCAAAAGTGCCATGTATGGATCTGCTGGACTTCTCTAGTAATCTCTAGTTTTGTTTGAACTGCACGTTCTACTGCTCCGTTGGACTGCGGATAACTTGGGCTTGAAGTAACGTGTGCGAAGCCATACGCTTGCGCGAAATCCTTGAATTCCGCAGACGCATATTGACTGCTGTTGTCCATTACCAACGTTTCAGGTATGCCATGCTTGGCGAATACATTTTGATCTGGCTATAACAGCAGCATAATTTGTTGATGGTAACAACGCGACCTCTGGAAAACGCGAAAAGTAGTCCACAACCGCAAGATAATGCCTCTATTTGAGATAAAACAGGTCCGCTCCTCGTTTCTGCCAGGGAAAGGAAGAGGATCGAGATGGTAGCATTGGTTCTGCTCATTGTACTCTCAGCTTAGTGCACCCTAGGCAATCATTCACTACAGTAACCAACTCTGAACTAATCCGCGGCCACCAAACAGATTCGCGAGTGCGAGCGTGACATCTTACAACCTCTTGATGACCTGCATGCAACGCTGCCAAAACTTCACCTCTCATCTCTTTAGGAATGACTAGGCGAGGTCCATACATACCATAACTACAAATCATAGCTACAGCCCATGACTGCAAAGTTGGTGTGCCATCTTGCCGGACTCATACCTACAGCGAATCTTTCATTCCGAAGACTAGCAAAGAAGGGAACCACCTTCCCGCTTCCATCACCACCATCACCGACACCGGCAGCTTCAAGACTGCCACTCATGAGGTCTTTTGTTACCATGTTTTCTTTACTTATTATAAGTATTTTTCCTCTTTTACTGTGCAAACATTTCTTATTAACTACTCCTTCCTGTAATGCCTTCGGGCCTTGGAAGTATGCTAAATAAATAATAAATAAATAAATACATAAGCACCCCTTCACATTCTGTAAGGTGTGCTCGGTGAGGCCAAAAAAGTATCAGCCAACTCTTGGCGTTTGCGAACCGCGGCCTACCATTACGGCAGTGGAACAAAAGCTGTTGACAGGAGGCGTCACCTTGTTGCGCCAAGCGCACCTTGTGTAGATGGGCTGAAAATTGCACTTCGCCGATGCAACCTGCCATAAAATCAGACAACAACTTGTCCAACACCAGACTGATTTTCTTACAAGGCGCTCGAGAAGGGGCATCAGCCGTATAAGCCCTATGCGGAACCTTTCAATTCTGGGTAGTAATACGTATATTGGAGATTTCCCAAGAAGCGTAACGAGCGGCCTGTGATACGTCTGAAATTGGAAGTCGAGCACTTTTAACATTCCACGCATTCTGCCGGCCCCGTCAAAGCAGCGCTTCTTTTTCAATTTGGGCATATATCTGATCAGTGGGCGTTAAAGCACGGGAGATAAAAGCAACAGCTCGCTTATGCCAATCTTGTTGCACTTGGAGCAACACCACCCCAATTCCGCATGAAGACCCATCAGCCGATAAGACCACGCGAAGCGTGTGATCTAACTTCGCATCACACCTTGCTGACGACACAAGTTGTTTCAAACAAGCAAACGCTCTTTCCTGAGGTTGGCCCGAATGCCACTTTTTGTCTTTCACAAGCAGTTCACGGAGCGGTGCAGATAGCTTAGCTATGTTTGGTATAAACCTCCCGAAATAATTCACCATGCCCCAAAACCTGCACACGTCTGGTACCGCTGACGGTACAACCATCTCTTTGGTTGCTTGCACTTCTTCAAGGCCTGGTGTGATGCCCATTGGATCAGCAGCATAGCCCAAAAACGCTACTTCTCGAACACCAAACGAAAATTTTGCCTGATTGAGCCAGCCGCAGAGAGCTTCCTTAGAACTGCATGTAGCTGCTCATCGAGTTCGCTCTTTGATGTGCCAAAAACCGATATCTCATCCATAAAGTTCACTATCCCAGGAAGACCATCCAAGATTGCGTCATGTGCTTCTGAAAGTATTCCGGGGTAGAACTTATTCCAAATGGTAGCAGACAGAAAAAGTAGCAGCCGAAAGACGTGATAAAGTGGTGAGGAGCTGACACACATCTGCCAATTTAATTTTATCGAAGTGAGAATTAGTATCCAACTTCGAAAATAGGACGCTCCCGCCCATATGCTCAACACATCAACTTTCGGCGACGCGAAGCGCTCCTGCAACACACTCTTGCTAAGCTGGGTTAAATCTACGCAGATGCGCACTTCGCCCGATGATTTGAGCACTGGCACGATGCGCACACCACTGAGTTGGTTCATCAACTTTTCTGTTCAGCCATCTTTGTTCCATCTTGAGCAGTCTACTTTCACCGCATTCCTTAGCGGAATGGGAACACGACGCGATGTGTGTATGGTGAAAAGCGGAGCTTCCGGCTTCAGGCGAATGGTGTATTCGCCTGACATCGTGGTGATACCAGAGACCAATTGGGGGTACATTGCTTCGAACTTTTTCTCCGAATTCATCAACAACTAGAGACTCAGAAGCTCCAGAAAGTTATTGGTGCAACTCCAGAACTTGTTTTGAAAATCACGTTCCCCGTGTTCTTCAATGTCTTCCCCAATCGCCTAAAAAAATGTGGTGTTTTCGGCCCTTCTCAAGTTGGGACAGATTTGTTCTATGCTGAACAAAGAAAAGATGGTGCAGTGTACGAAGAAAGGTGGGAATGTGTTTGCAAATAATTTTTGGGAGTTGTGTATCGGATATCGTTGTCCTGTGGACGTTTGCACATACGACAAAAGGGACATTACATTAACGATAGGATACGTGAGCGCAGCCTAGCGGTGTTTAGCAAGAGAGTTGGTGATCTTGACTTCCCCTGCAGAAGCTGCAGGTGCGTGCTGCAGTTTCAAAAGATCAGTGCCATGGCAAGGGCCTGGGACAAGGCAGAACGTGAAATAATCGAAGCCTTCTTTATAAGGCAGAGCGGGGACAAGTGTGTAAGAACGCCATCGGTGTCAGTAACTGACAGGGAGATAGCCTACCTTGACGGCCCCGTTCGATCTGAGCACACTGAAGGTTTTGTTTTGAATTCGGCCCAGTGCTTTTTTTTTGAAATTGTTGTTTGTGTTTGTACAGTTTTAGGCTCTGGTTTTAGCAAAAAATTTTTTGTAACCACATTTCGGTGATGTATTCTAGGGACCTCATTTCCTGATTCCACCATTTTCGTTTGATGTCGCATGCAAAGTTTTTATCAACATTGCAAACAGGTGTGGGTTGCTTGTGTCAAACGACATTTATGTACATGTAGGCAGACAACATATGTGTGTATCAAAAAAAAAAAGAAGACTAAGTGCTCTTTCCAGCTTTCTCCAGCAATATTGTATCATGCTTTTAGGTTGGCTTGCTGGTTCACCCAAAAATAGACAGAAGATAGTCTGAGCTCTTTCTTACCGTGTCGCTCTCTTCCGCGACTAACCCTGATAGTTTTGAGCAGTACGTTAAGAATTTCAATAAAACTTATTTGATGTTATGAAACAATTTGGGTTATATTTTTTGCTGTGCAAGTACAAATAAAAAAAAAACGGGAGATGTAGACAGCATGGCGTTTCTATAAAAGTACCCGAGGACTCAGCGCTTGCATGCAGTGATATTCCTGACCTCAATTACACTGTGGCCGAATAATCGTCGATGCACGGGACATAGTGTGTGGACAGGCCTTAAGAAACGACAGTGTAATAAAGAAAATAGCCTTAGCCCCGTACTGTGCGAAGACATCTTGATAGCAAAAGTGACTGGGAAATGCAAAGAAGCAAGACAGCAGTCAAGGTAACTCCTGAGCTTGCGTCAGTGTTTTCGACACGGACAGGCAATGAGAAGGCCAAAATGGTATTGGCTGCGGGCGATATTCCTCGGAATCACCGTTTTTGCTTAGGGCTTATTAAGGCAAAAACCTTAGGTGGCTATGTTGGCGGTGCCTTTGCGGTGCCCTTGCGGTGACTTTAGCTAACCTACGCCGGCCGACGCCGCAAAGTGTAGAATCACGACAAAAGTTGCTCGGATTGACGGCACAATTTTCAGGGAGGTGCGTGCAAACGAACTAAATTAGTGGCTTTGAAAAGAAAATTTTATGCATTTCGGGCAGGGTGCGAATCGAACCCGGGCCTCCGCGGTGCGAGACAACCACTCTGCCCTGAATGCACGGCTACTGCACTGTTCTGGCTTAATAAAGGTGGGCCTAGCGCGCGCCAGATTGCTCACGTCACGTACTGACTGAAACGCGCTCATGCCACTAATCGCGCGTTCGTCGTCGTCTTCCACAGCTGGCTCGAACCGATGCCGCCGATCATCCCAGCGTTCCCATACTGCCCCTCGCGCTCGTGCCACTGCTCGTGCGTTCGTCGTCTTCTACCGCTGGCAGGCTTTCACCTTTACGTTTTGCAAACGTGTAACACTTGCTTTTAAGCAAAGCTTTATAGGCTCACAAGTTTCGGCGGCGGCGGCGGTGTCACGCTGAAAAGTGGGCCGATCCTGGCGATAGTGCAGAAAGGGTCTAAGCACATTGGCACATACCAAGGACGAAAAAGAAAGAGAGAACGAGAGGAAGAAAGAAAGAGAGAGGGAGAGGCAGAGAGACAGAAAGAAAGAGAGGGAGAAAAAAAATCACCAAGAAGGTCAGAGAAACAAAGGAAGAGAGAAAGAGAGATAAAGGAAGAAGGAGATATAGAAAGAGAGAAAGAAATAAGGGGAGATAGAAAGGAAGAGGGAGAAAGAAAGATTGATACAGATAGAAAGAGAGAAAAGAAAGAGAAATAAAGAAAAGCACCACGAAGGTCATAGAAACAAAGAGAGAAAGGAAGAAAGAGAGATAGAAAGATAGAAAGAAATAGAGAGAGTGAAATGAAACGAGAGAAAGACAGAGAGAAAGATCGATAAAAGAGAGAAAGACAGAGAGAAAGAAAGAAAATCACCACGAAGGCCCGATGTATACACGACAAGCTTCGCTTACCCCCATTTTCTCGACAGGGGAACGGCTGGTGATTCTTTCAATGTTATCTGCGCGTGTATGACGCATTCGTTCGAAACTTTTTCAATGGAGCTTATGTAGCTGTGGGCAACGCCTGGTCCCGTGGTTCTAAGCATATCTTGCACACCTTCTTTGCTCGCATATCTTGCGCAACAGCTACCTTCACAAAAAATCGAAGCGGTAGTTGTCATTAGGCTCTAAAACTTATTCATTAAAAATTCGTGTTTATATCGACACTGTAAGAGATAGGTAATTAATTTTCGCTAGTTAGACAATTGTGACAATGAAAAAAAAAACATGCTCTGATTTGGTCAAAAGAAGAGTAAACATTGGTGGTTGGTTACGTTTGCGTGTTGTGAAGATATTTATTATGAGCTTAGTGCAAGTTACCCGAAGCATCCTGTACGCCTCGCCTTCAAATTAATCATTCACGAATTGAATTTGAAGCGCTTTCTTAGCTACCAAAGATTTTTTTTTTGCACGGATGCGCTTTATCCCTTGGCAGACCCACTGCGAACAAATTGTGGCGAGGAAGTGCGAAAAGACGAAAAAGAAAATTTGCTTTAATTTTTACATTTTGCACTTTGGATTAGCATTTTGATAATAACTTCAACACAGTCGTGTCCAAAGCAAGTAATTTTGATTTGATTTTCCAACAAGGTTCGTGTTCCATCATATTGTTACGTGGTCGTGACGTGGAAGCACTCAGAACCCAAACTGTTAAAGGTCAATCTCTTTATTGGGCGAAGAAAGTAACTCCCTTTACAACAAGAGCGGCAAGCACAACCGTCGGTCGGTCGCCGATAAAACTGATCAGCACCGAAACGCGTCGGCTTTTACACCCGAGGTGCTATTCTCGACACGCATGGCGTCTGCACGGCCGCCATTATCCGCCATCTTGGCTCGCGTATCTTGCGCAACAGCTACCTTCACAAAAAATCGAAGCGGTAGTTGTCATTAGGCTCTAAAACTTATTCATTAAAAATTCGTGTTTATATCGACACTGTAAGAGATAGGTAATTAATTTTCGCTAGTTAGACAATTGTGATAATGAAAAAAACATGCTCTGATTTGGTCAAAAGAAGAGTAAACATTGGTGGTTGGTTACGTTTGCGTGTTGTGAAGATATTTATTATGAGCTTAGTGCAAGTTACCCGAAGCATCCTGTACGCCTCGCCTTCAAATTAATCATTCACGAATTGAATTTGAAGCGCTTTCTTAGCTACCAAAGATTTTTTTTTGCATGTCTGGCTTTCCAGAGGTCACGTGTTTTGAAATTTGTGCCGGGAAACGGAAGGTTATCAAAATGCAATTTTGCGTTTTCGTCAGAATGACGAAACGTGACGTGCATCTGCAAATTTTATCGTCCATGACTTTTTTGTGGTCCTTGACACCTATATTTCGACTTTAGCGCTTTAAAAAGAAAGTGGACGGCAGCATGCAGAAGCCCGTGCAATGCATCTGCAATTTCGCGAGTATGTGGTGGCGTTCCAAGATAGCCGGCATGTCAGCTTGTTAATTGGGTGAAGGAATATTCCGTGAATAGCATCACAGGAAGGGCCGCTTCGTAAACGTCAATTTGACGTTGCGTGACGTTGCGCTGGGCCGCCATTGCAGAGATTTTCCGCCATAATTTGTGGTGCAATGAGCCGCGCGAATTATGGTAATGAGCGGCCATGTGCATTAGCGGTCGAGAGGCATGCGTATCGCTGCATTTTCCCTGTAATTTGGGGCCATGAAAATCTTTTGTTCACAATGCGGGCTGCAACGCTCTCGGGTGGTGTTGGCATTTGTGTTCTGAACCATCATTTTTATTAAAAACACGTTTACTTGGAATAATATTGGTTGAAACTAGCAAACTTTTTGCACTTTTCACTATTGTGTTTGTTTTGAAATCAATATCAATGACTTTTCGCGTCATCAAAGGCTATGACAACGGTGACTTCTTAATTTATAAAAAGAAATGTGCGCAAGGCGGCGCCTTGAAGTTTCCTCTCGCGGTGCGAGTAAGCAGCGAAGTGAACAAGAGATGGCAGCGCCGGTGCTTGTGTCGCGCAAGCGGATACCTGTGGCGCGCGCAACGCTATCGATAATATTCGGCCGCTTCTCAGCCAGACGAGTCGAGCTGAGTCACTTGCGTTTCACGAGATAGCTATAACGCGGCCTAGAGCGTGCGCTGATCATCACTGGCAGGTCGCGTACGTTGTCTCAAGATAGAAAGCAAGCGCGTGGGCGCCAATATACGATGCCTCATTCCATTTCCCGAGGACACGCATCCTAGCTAATGAAGCAGACGACAGCTTGTGCGCATGCAGACGACGGAAGCGGGAAACGATTTTGATAGAATAATCGCATGCTTTGAGCTAGCTGTTTTATTTTTACTGGGGAGGAAAACTGTTTTGCTTTATCAAAAACGCTAGGTTCAATGCCTAGATTACAGTTTATTGGGCGAAACGTCAAATTTGGGTCACGTTACGAAAGCCATCGGCGCCATTTTGTAAGCGTCGCGTCTACGTCACGCCTCGAAGAAAATGGCGGAATATTCAGAATGGAGCCTCAGAATAGAGCCTCAAATTGGGGCTATCGGCGCCATTTTGTAAGCGTCACGCCTACGTCACGCCTCGAAGAAAATGGCGGAATGTCCAGAATAGCGGCTCTGCTTCATAGAACTTTCCAGCGTTATCGCTGATGCTCGCTCAGGATGTGGAAAGTAAAGTCCCCGAAACTTCGTAAAGTAGCGACACTCTCTCTCCGCCTTCACTCCTCGGCGCTCCCTCCTCGAACGTGGCGCCGCCCACACCGCTTGAGCGTAGCAGACGACCTTTCGCAGAGAGAATGCACGCATAGCAAGGCGGTGCGCTTTGAGCGTTTCGTTTGCTTTCTAGCTTCGAGTAACTTCATGTACAGCATAGAATTTCTATTCGGAGGGTTATTCAAATTCAGTGACGGCAGGTGTTCTTTCCTGTTTTGATAACTATTTTTTAAGTATCTAAACGAACGCTAACGCCGTACCATGACGACTCCGAATGTATCGCGTGCGCTACTTAGGTACGCAACATTTGCCAAGCGCGTGTCGCAAGATCGTGTTGCGAATTGTTGTAAATAACACGTTTATGGCCGAATGTCTACATCTTGGCCTCCAGCAAGCCTTCGGTAACCTAAATAATTCGCGCCGGCCATACCATGTGAATTCGCGGCGCGTATCAGCTATGACGTAAAAAGGCTGGCAGAGGGCACAAATGATCCCTGCTCTGAAGGTTCGGTAGGGCATTACAAGCTACAGAGCCGCCAACATGCGTGCTTGCCAATCTTCTAAGGACGCGTGAAGACTTAGGGTGGGCGCTGGTTATGTTATGTATCTAGTGCCTCAAACTCGACAGAAATTTGCGCGGCCGATCGAGTCAGGACTCTGCGTACATAGAAAATGAAATCAGTTTTTTAGCATTTGTTTGCGAAGCGGGAATGCGGTAACAGCGCTTTACTCACTCTCAAACAAGAGCATAGTGAGCTTACCCCGTGGAGTAAATTATTTTTTCAAGTTAGTGACTTATCACAAATATAGCACAGTGCATTAGATCGTCCGTTTACGAAGAGACGTACTTGTCGCGAACCGAGTTGCGCTAAGGTGCATGCATTGGGGACAGTTGTGCTCACTCCGAAGTTGCGAGATACGACGTTCATGAAATCAATGACGCTCTTGAAGGCGTATGTATAGTATGTATATTGTTTTGCAGTCGTTGAGAGTTAAGCGCCAGTGGCGTAGCCAGAAATTTTGTTCGGGGGGGGGGGGGGGGGGTCACGTTGCTGCGCGGCCTCCTCCTTATTCAATTTCTCTAGGGATCAAATACACGAATAATAACTGCACTGCCATTGCCAATGCCATTGTATATTACATGCTGCAAACAAATTATTGAACGCTACGCACTGTCAAGTAAAATATGTACTTTTTCATAAAAGAATATATTCGTATGTCCCAAAAATTGTGGCAGAAATAACTGATATCAATGCTACCGCGTTGTTGTTTGTCTATTTATTAAGTAAAGAAAATATCGCACGAACTTTAGGACTATATCAGTTAGAAACCAGCAATGCAGTGCATGCAGCTGATATGAAAAACATCATCATCAGCCTATATTTTATGTCCACTGCAGCACGAAGGCTGTGATCTCCAATTACCCCTGACTTGCGCTAGCGTATTCCAACTTGCGCCTGCAAATTTCCTAACTTCATCATCCCATCTGGTTTTCTGCCGACCTCGACTGCGCTTCCCTTCTCTTGGTATCCATTCTGTAACCCTAATGGTCCACCGGTTATCCATCCTACGCATTACATGGCGTGCCCAGCTCCATTTCTTGCGCTTAATGTCAACTATAGAATATCGGCTATCCCCGCTTGTTCTCGGATCCACACTGCTCTCTTCCTGTCTGTTAACGTTAGTCCTAAGATTTTTCGTTCCATCGCTCTTTGTGCGGTCCTTAACTTGTTCTCGAGCTTCTTTGTTAACCTCCAAGTTTCTGCCCCATATGTTAGCACCGATTGAATGCAATGATTGTACACTTTTGTTTTCAGCGACAGTGGTAAGCTCCCAGTCAGGATTTGGCAATGCTTGCCGTATGCACTCCAACCCAATTTTATTCTTCTGTAAATTTTTTTCTCGTGATCAGGGTCCCTGTGAGTAATTGACCTAGGTAAACGTACTCCTTTACAGACCCTAGAGGCTGACTGGCGATACTGAAATCTTGTTCCCTTGCCAGGCTATTGAACATTATATTTGTCGTCTGCATATTCATCTTCAATCCAATTCTTACACTTTCTCGATTAAGGTCCTCAATCATTTGCTGTAATTCGTCTCCATTGTTGCTGAATATGATATGAAAAACATAAAGGCCATGAAAAAAAAAGTTGAGGACAAATATTTTGCTGAATGTTTCTTATTCAAGAACCTTGTTTACATTTTTGTACATATGCAACGGCCAGGGTAAAACCCCAATGACGCTGTCCATCGGTGCAATAGACTGCGCAGGAGCAGCTGTTACCGGTCGTGTATTGTAATTACACCGAGATTATAATCGCAAGAGTAAGTACATATAAAAAGCAGGAGTTCTGCAAAATATACATTAGAAATGCGAAGATAGAATGGCATATACAAATGCGAAGATACAATTCTCGATAAAGAGCAAGAAATTGTAGCTGGAAACAAAGTTCACTGCTTGTATACACAAAAGCTCGCAACAAGATATTTAAATATACGTATAAGTCTCCAGTAAATACGTCACTGTATATAATGCGTCCGACGAGAAAAATAAACATGTTGCGCAGTAAACTTTGCGCATAGAAAGACAGACGATCCAGGCAAGAACAAAACTATGATCGCGGAAATTGTGATATGTACTTGGGCCATGCGGCTGTCGCGACCGCACCATATGAGTAGAATAATAGTGAAATAATGCTGAAATCAGTACGAAAATGTGTAATTTAACTGCCTGCAGAGCGGGAACAAATATTCTGCACCCAATATTAGAGAAGGGTATTGCTTCGGTTCAAAAAAGAAGTAAAAGCAGGCAGCTAAAAATAAAAGGCCAAACGAAAGCCACAGATGATGCGGCAAGTTGAACTACCCAATATCCAAGTGTGTTTGTCGGGAAACGCCGCGTGCGCCGGGTTTTCAATCAGCAAGGGCGGTCAAAATTGGTTATTGATGTCCTCGTAATTTTCGTATTCGCAAGATAATTTTGATGATGATGCTAACTGTTAGAATAAACGGTGATAATTTCTGCGGGTTTAAAAGCTAATGAACAGTCATACGTTTTCATAATTACGAGCGTATGGACCTGAAGGAACAGAGCTTTTTACTTGCATTTATTTTTGCGTCTTCGCTATCTAAAGGACAAACTTCACTCGGCGGGGAAGTTTAGCGAAGCGGTCAATGACTTCGGACACGTTGATGCCGACGTCTATGTGGGCGTAGAGAAGCGCCAGCCTAACCATGCTTTCCTTGGGCATTGTAGAGCGCAAGTAGTTTTTGAGTAATCTCATGTTAAAAAATATTCTCTCTGCGCTGGCAGTGGTCACTGAAAGCGTGACTAGAATCTGGAAAAGTTTGTACACATTTACATAGAACCTGCAGTCGCAATGAGATAGGCCTTTATTCCGGTTCTAAAACCTAAATACACTCCTTCGATGTCGTCGGCATCCTTGTTTAGGTACCTTGCCCAAACAGTAAGCTGTTCGATTCCTGCAATATCCGTCGTTTCGTAAGCAAGTATGGAGAAGCAGCCTGCAGTGTTTACTTTGGTGTCTAGGCTTTCTTTGACAATTTCAACACAGGTTTCTATAATTTAGTTTTGTACATCTGAGCTTAAATACGACGCATTACTGGGGCAACTTTCCAAATGGTTCTTCAGGTATGTATCTCCACAATCAGCTCGCATGGGATGAAGCGCTCTCAAAATACCAGTATTTTGAGCGGAGGCTTTGCTTAAATCCATAGGACCACTGTCCCTATGGCCATGGACAGCCAGACCTTGTTGCCCGCAAAAAATAACTGCCTCAATAATAGGCCGTTAATTTTCTTCTGTTTTCTCTTATTTTACTTTGCCTGCACTGGTCCAGCTGATCGATCACATTAGGCGCGCTTCCTGAAAATGTTTGAAGAAAGTTATCAGCTGCCAGCTAACAGTCATGGTGATACTTCGTATTTTCGTGTGTGTGGAAGATTGCGAGCGCATGCTTCCATTTCTGGAACGGCTTGGACACGACGGCTCCAGTGCGCGCATGTTGGCCCAAGTTTATAAGAGCATTACACCCATAAAGTTCCAGAATTGAAAATCTAAAGCACGGCTTTGGAAATGTCAGTGCACCTTTCGCGTCAAAAGTTTATGAGAACTTTATACCCATAAATTTTCGTAATTGAAATCCATGCGCTCCATAGATTCCGCGGCCGCTGCGAGATGCCGCAACGCGCCCGCTCTCTATTGAAAAGCCCGTGAAACTCTATGCACGGATGGGGCTCCCTGCGTTATGTGACTCCAGGTGCAAGGGCGTTGCCAGGAAATCCAGCCTGAGTTCGCAATGTTCGTGCCGAAATGTCTTTTGGAGCGTGAAAAAGACATTGTAGACAAAATCCCGAATGAATCCCGGCACCGGTGGTTGTTTTGGTCGGCGGTGCATGCCAGCACGTAAAAATTTCGGGGAAGGGGGCTGAAGCACTATCAGCCCTCCCCCCCCCCCCCCTGGCTACGCCCCTGTTAAGCACCATTTGTTGTCTCATTACGTAATTAAACGCACCAGCCGAAGTGCCCTGCAGCAAGCGCATCTAAGAGACATAGCCGCCGTACGAACCAACAGTTAACGAACGAGCGTACGAACGACTAAACGAGCGTGCGAACGAGCAAACGACTAAACGAATAAGCAAGCGACTAAACGAACGAGCGAATGACTAAACGAAATGAGCCGTGCACGAGCGGGCGAGCGCACGTTTTCTTTGCGAGTGCGCCACCGCCGCTTCTTAACCTTCACACATTTTAAAGCTCACGCGAATTGGCACGTACGTCTCAAAGACCTTTGATGCTGTCGTGAGGCGACGAACGCACCTCGTAACTCGATTTCGATAGAGCACGCACGCTTTTCATCGGTGCCTTTGTATCTCAAATCCACCGCGCTACCGCCAACGAGGAACACAAACAAAAGAGGCAAACAAAGCTGTTCGCTCTAAAGAAGGCTAGTAAGTAACCACAAACGGCAGAGAGTTGCTTTCCTAAGATGACTTTTTACGCTCGACCCTCAAATTTTGTCAAAAGGACTGTGCTGAATTTTAAATGTTTCGGAAACACGTTGTCGCACGCAGCCTCGCTTGCCCGCAAATGCAAGCCTGTAGGCGTACAACACGATTAAGCGTACCGAATACCCCAGGTCCAAATATACCTGGCATAATCGTGCGGAGGGTGATGATCTGAAGTTCTTCCTCGAAATTCGATGAATCCATGTCTTTCTTCTTAACCCGTCGCGCTTAACGGACGGTATCGAGAAGAGTTTCTTGCCTTTGCTGAAACTATTTTGGCAGCCGAAGGCGCAGCAAGTCACGGTGATGGAAAATGCCATGAAGCGACGTCGCACTTGCCACAAAACTTAGTTCAACGCTTTCTCAAACCAAAACGCGGAAGAGCAACGGCGCCAACGTGCGCTCCTCGCCAGTCGATAGACACTTATCGGGCGAAAATGGCCATCGGGCGCGGCGTTAAACTAGTACACTCTACTGTAAACAAACGAAGCCAGCGTCCGGCGGCATGACGGCCCACGTGATGCCATTAGGCCAATAGCGACGCGGCGTCGGCCTCGGCCAGGGCGCGCGAGGAGAGGGCGGCATTATTCAAAGCGTGGCGCTACTTAACGAAGTTTGAGGGGTTTTAGTGGAAAGTACTGAGAACACACGCGTCGTCCATGCAGAGTAAGCAGTATGTTCGGCAATAGTCGCGAAGCTGTGCGCAACTCAAGCGCGTACTGCGCCGAGCGATAACGCGCGCAGTACGCTTTTCTTTTCTTACTTTGTTACGAAATTGTTAGCACGAAGACGCACTCGGAGGGACGCATATCATCGCATATTCGTTTTTTTATACATGAGTGGCAGACCAACTGGTATAATGTGTATCCTGGTTTCGGACTGGTGCGCAATATTCGACGAGCTGGATCATTCAACAGCATGTTTTTCTGCCAACGTTTCCAACAAAGACAGCGAAATTAGCGCACTGAGTTCGATATTTGGGGATAAATAGATCCGAACAAGAGTGTTATAGCAAAGCAAACAATACGAACTTGCTTTAGAAAACTATTGTAAAGACGAACGACCACCTTAAGCAATTTATAAAGAATTACTGAAAGTATTTCTCAAGCTTCATATATTTGTTTACCTCTGCGTCATCATTTTCCGAATTTCTGTCTTCCAAGAAGTGCAAGGACCCTGCAGAAGCGACACCATCATAGAATATAATAATAAATAAAATGAGCGAAACCTTAAGTTTGAAGGGATGATATATTAGGCTATAAAATATCAAGTGAAGCAGCGCTCATAATTTCGTCTTTTTACCTTTCTTTTTCAGCGAGGTACTCTGTCTCCATAGCGCACACTCTGCTAACAAGTAGAAGGAAGATACCGCTTATCCTCAAAGGAACAATTAGTGGAAATGGATTCCTCGGCCCGATACTCGATACAGCGGACTCCAGCGAGTTCCGCTATTGGACTTCAATGGTTGACGAAAGTGGACGTCAACAGCTTTCGCAGCGGTTCCAGTATATGAAGAGCCTACTCCCACAAAATGCTTCTGCGATTCCACGTATACTATTCGATACAATATTTTCGAGCCCTCCCGGAATGACACCAACTTTGTTTCAAAACCTGACATCCTATAATGATTACTCGAGCCCTCTTTACACCGAAAGACCACTTTTCATACAGGCTTGTTTCTTGTTCCTGAATACATCTTCACTTATCAGAAAACAATTTCACGTAGGAGAGAAAAGGGAATTTCAGTACTACAACGAAGATCTCTTGATGAGCCTGGCCCCTGACTATTTAAGAGACATTAGCTCTTTAATAGAGGGCGTGCTGAACGACTCGTCTGCTCTGTTCTACACTGGTCAAATGGACTCACTATTTCCGTCGGTCAACCAGCGCGCCTATTATAGAACTTTGAATTGGACGTACTCGAAAGAGTATCGCAATGCGAAACGCTCTCCTTGGCGTCCGTCAACTTGGAGCACTTATCAAGGCTACGCTGGCTTCGCAAAGCGAGTACCTAATTTCACCGAAGCTGTGTTGCTAGGAATGAGTCATTATGGTGCGGCCGAGAAACCGGACGAGGTGTATTATCTTACGATGGAGTTCATCAATAGCACAGCTAGTGAGGGCTGAATCCTTTCTGTAAAGAATGTGGTGAAAATGTGCACAATGTAATAAAGTGTAAATTTAAACTGTATGTTGATGACTGTTTGGATTACTCTCGAATTCTTCTTTCGTGTTTTGTATTTTGGTCAAAATGCTTCCCACATCTTCCCTAATTATACTTGCAAGCACACCATATCCCAGGCATTTACTTCCGGAAATACTCCTGCTTAGGAAGCGTATCGGTAGAGAAACAATCTGGGCAAGTTGTAATTGCCAATTCATGATATATTTCAGCGCAAAAAACACAAAACCCATAGAAGCGAATAAATAAAAAGATGGAACTTAGACAGAGCGCTCTGTCCACCTTTTATCTTTTTTCTTATTTCGTATCGGTGATATTTGTGTATCTTGCACAGAAAGCTACCGATGCAAAATTTTGCGTGGGAATTTCATTCGGACAAATAGGTTAATACCAACCGTACTTTAATGTAGTTAGCATTCGTACGGTACCTAACACCCTTTCTGGCACCTATGTCCCTGCGGGCATCTAACCGTTTTCCCTTCCCGACAACTCGAGTCATTGGGAATGTCCCATTGGGTATAGGCCGCTTGGTATGTGCTGCAGTTCAATGATACAAAAAAAATTCTTTAAAGAGTTTCGCAGCTGAGAGGAGTCGAACCTGTGCGATAGATAGAGAGGCACACTTGTCTGAATACGCATTGCGCATATAATTTACGCAATGAATAAATATTCAGACCCCCTTCACGTGCACACTTCGCGGTGGCGCCGATCGATCAAACAGCGTGGCCAGAGAAAAGCGCATTGGCGGAGCTCGACAGCATTATACGCCTCATAAACTGACTCGTTACGGTGGCGGCCTGGTGGCAGTATGATGTGTTCGTACATTGCCTTAATGCTAATCGCGATACCGTCGACAACCATCCTGATGTATTTTCTGCTAGATTTTGTTGCATGATAATGATACGGCGATCACCTGCAAGGCCAGCAGTCCAAATTATAGAACTGTCACTATAACAATGGCATGACATGCGTGAGTTCTAAGCAATAAATATTATTACGGTTGAACTGAGAATGACCTAAGAAGATGTGTGCGTGGCGAAGAGCACAATAAAGCTAGGATGGATGGGGACGGAGGCCGGTATTAAAAATTGTGTTGAAGTCAGTGTGATGGGGGTCCCCGTAACAATATATACACATTGTCGTGGATATCACACACGGAGATAACAGAAAAAGAAGACATGATTGTTTGCAAATAAAACCAAGTGCATATTGCTGTAATTGTTTATTTGAAAGTGTGTCGATAACTGTTAGATATTTGTTTAACTTCTCAGGATGTTATTAAGAAAGTTCTAGAAAATCGTAAGAGACGCTAAAATAAGATGTTTCTAGTAAGGTACACAGTGCGTGGTTATTTTTTCTGGCGCAGACAGAAAGCCTACTAAAAAGTCACAGGCCTGCGCGGCACACGCAGCACAGTCACAGCGTAAGCTGGTGGAGCGGCTCAAGAGTAGCTCCAATTTGGGCACCACGCACAACAGGGTTATCGCGGCAGTTTGTTCGCCTCATTTTGACGAGAACGATCTGACCTGTCCGCCCGGTGTCGACGGCGAGCTGCGGCTTGTAATGCTCTCGGCACAGCAGTCTTCTTAGCCCGATCAAGCCTTACAATTGCAACTTACATGTCGGGCACGCCGCGTTTGCAGGCACCTTAACTAGATGGCACCACCATACTGATGGAGGCTGGGCAGCTCGGGAGCGCGTTGATTGCGCGCCTCGTCTGAATCGCATATCGTAGTCTGCGCCAGCGCGCGCTGCATTTGCAGGCACCTTACGTAGATGGGGCCTCCATACTGGCGAAGGCTCGGATCGTCTGCCCTTGCGTGTTTGCTTTATAGGGCATTTCCTCTAGCCGATAGCAAGCGCTTGCGTGGCTCAGTGTAGAGTATCTGGCTCCCACGGTTCGATCCCGGCCAGAAACGCCTACTTTTTTCGCATTTCCAGCGATAGCGGTTACGGCGGCTAAACACTGTCGGTGGCATCATCGCGAACCGAAACGGCTATTGGAATGAGCCCATAACAGCTTACGCTGTAATATTCACAATATGATGTGACTACACCTACGCGCGCAGAGGGGAGGTATTTTGCAAGAGTAAACTTATTGAACTGTGAATTTCGGCTGCCGCAGGTTGGTTTGCGCTTTACGAGCCAGCAGGAGACTGGCTGGGGGCGCTTGTCTCCTCACTCGTACGTCTCCAGGCAACCAGCACTTCAGCAGATGCAGATATGAACAATCCATTTGGTGGACTTTTACAGTATACTCCGCTAAGATTGTTGCGCCATCAAGCAGTCTCAGTGCAAAAGCAAAATGGGAGGAGTGGTGCCGATAGCGGAAGGTGCGCTCTCTCGTCGACGACCCAGCGATTATTGCATTCTAAATTGTCGGCAGGTTGTTGCGTGTTACCGGATTGTTTTCCAACATTTAGAAGCAAAATTTCAAGTGATTTCTTATGTTAAGCTGAAAATTACCTTTCTTTCCCACATTAAAATTTATTTGTTACATTTCATACTCGTTCCTAAAAAAGAAAAGTGTCAGTTTCGCCCGAAAGGCGAAGCATCGATTGCGATAGCAAGTTAGTAGACACTTCCACATAGTACGGATAGTAGTTTTATCTGCCGTATAAACTTGTAAACATTCGCTTACTAGCTAAATTAACAAGCACAGCGTCACACGCGCACAGGTAAACATGAACACATCTCGCTCGATGACCGCGGAAACTCGCTGTCAATACACTGGAGTGAGGAAGCGCGTCAGCAGCAGAGAGCGAATTAACCTTCGCGCTGTCTCCCGCATCAGCGCGAACTACACGTGGAAAGTACAGGACATACAAAGCTACCGGCCTTTGGCGTACTTTGTCCACATCGCTTTGTCCACGCAGCCGCGCACTTTGCCCACGTCGCAGGTTGCTTAGAAGATCGCCCCGTAAATAGCAGCCGCCGGAGAAGAACCCCCCCCCCCCCCTCCGTCCCCTCCCCCTTTGCCTCGTGCGCGAAAGCACACGGCGCGCTTCCCCCGCGCGCGCGAGATTGAGCCGTGATCGTCGGCTGACCTTAGCAAGCCTTCACTCTCATGTACAGCGTACGGCGCGCGGCGACGATGTTACCGTGTTTGGACTTTTCACGGAACATCACGGCGATGGTGACGGCGACGACGACGGCGATGACAGCAATGCGCTTCGAGTGTCCATATTATTGCTATCGCAATAGAAATGTCACTTTAAAGTACACATATTTATTATACATTCAAAATGAACGAAACTGAAATGCGGAACAATTCAACTGTAGCACACATCCAACATACGCGATTGAGTCCCGCGTCTGTTTTTGTGCGGGCTGCTGGCATGGAGAAAAATGTAATATTCATATAAACTGTCTCCACGAAACGTTTCTAAACCTGAGACGTAAAACGGTTCTTATCAGCAAGTAATGCTTTCAACTCATTTCGCTTAATTCATCAAGCAATTCGTAACTGAGCAGTTAAACTTCCTTCTCGCCAGATAAGCGCGTATTCAAGGTTCATACATACTAGAAAACGTACCAGACGAATGTCACCCAATGTTCCGTTTTCGATACACGGTAACGTTCCTGCCAAGGACATGCTGTTGACACAAAAGGGTATGAAACTTTCGTACTGGCACCTTTCTTTAGAGCGAGTAAGAATTTTAGCGAAGGAGCCTCCAACAAGTTTTGCTGAAACTGGTGCCTACATTTTGTTTTTCTCTCGCTGCGATCACGAGAAAGCTTGCCGCAATAAAGCTTACCGCGCGCGGGATGCTTGGATTTCGACAATTTGCAAAGCAGCGTCTGCGGGAAAGTATCGGCAAGGCGGACTGTCTTCAAATTCATACCACTATGCGTGGGCGCAACACCACAGGGTATTTTGCATATGTCACGGGCTTTCTGTCTTCATCGGAAAAAATAAAGTGATGAATACCTTGCCTGAAACTTGTTATTTTGATGTCTCTTGTTTCAAGACGCTAGCTAATTAGCATCTTGAGAATGGAAACGACAATTAAAAAGTCTCATTACTTTTGAATAACTAATCGTACACCAGGGACTAAAAAGATACCTGAGATTTCTCAATAAGATTCAGAACACGCACTATGTATTAGTTGGATACAATTATCCATTCATGTAGATCATGTATAAACTTTCCCTAACCGATTACTACGTAATTTTTTTTTCTGTTTCCAATTATGCCGAACAAAATTGTCGATGTCATACGACAGCTAAAAACAACTAGTGCTGGTCTTGATAATGCCTACACCAGTCAGGCGAAGTTGATTCCGCACATTATTTCCGGTGCCTTTTCTTCCATCACTAATGTAATATTTATAACTGGGCTATTATTTCCACAGGAACTTGAACACGTTAGAATCACACCCATTTGTATTAGGGGTGACCGTTCGATGCCCGAAAACTTTCGGCCTATATGCGTAGTGCATTTTCTCAGTAAAGCAATCGAAAACTCAATTGTTAGACGTCTAACACCAGGGGCGTAGCCAGAAATTTTCTTCGGGGGGGGGGGGGGGGGGGCAAGCTTAATTCTGCTTTCCTCTACGTCAAGTGATCGATAATAAATATCGGTAGTTTAAGCAGGCTCTATACATGCATACATGGCTTGCACGTGACGTCACTTCCGCCCCAATCAAGCGCCGGCGTCCATGCTGGCGACCCATTCGTTTCACAGCTGTCCGTCCGTGCGGTCCGTATCGACAAGTGCCTTGCCTGTGACGCCTGACCGCTCCCGATACGCTGTGAATTGTTTTCTCATCTATTCGGGAACGATGTCTCCTCCCCAGAGGAGTGAGCCATTGAGTGCAGGCTATTACTCTGAATTTGTGGGATCGGCGTGCGTACGTTATGAAGAAAAGGTGCAAATGTGCGACGGTATGGACCCGTACACGCTGCGACCGGGCGTCGACACGACGATCGACGTGAATGTATTCCCTGAAGTGACCCACGGGGATATCGTAAACTATCTAGCTTACTCTTCCAGCTTTGTGACGTTGGAAGAAATGAAAGCTTTCAAATCAATGGAAGCACACAACTATTTCACCAGCGCGTGGGTGAGAAGCCTGTCTGCAATGCGTTTACGAGACGAAAAGGTGCTTCACCTCGGAGAGGTGAGCTAAAGAACCTTTTCTGGCACGTTTCTCGAAAAATAGCCTGCCATTGTTGTGATTTCCGCGGAGTGAAAAATAAATCGTGCATCTGAATGTGGTGGCACCATTTTTGGATGACGGGCAAACTTCAAGGATGCCCGCGTACCAAAATTTACCGAGCATGTCAGCAAATGCTACGAGGTTCAAATTCCGCCGCGATTAGTCTGATTTCCACTGTAAAAATACAGTAATGAAGATAAACAGTGCCTGTTCTTTTACACTGCTCTGTTCGCGGCCAGGTTATCTGGTGTGCATACGCCCGTTTTTCTCTGCCGTCATAGCTCGCTGCGCTCGTAGCAATCCGCATCTGCTTGCCTAATGCTGTAGCCGAGATGCAGCGATGGGGCCCAGTCTGGGTTCGTGCTATCGAAAAAATCGGATGGTGTCCCTGCGAATCAAAACATTCACTTCTTCAGAGCGTAGTCATTGCTTCCCACGTTTTCGCGAACATTTAGTTCACGGCGCAAGCCTCTTACCTGTCACGAAGTGCGCTTCGCACACACGTAAATCGGGGTTCTGGGGGTCCATATCGGCTCGATTAATGCGAGCCAGCCACAACGTGCGCCGATTTGTGCTGAGCGTCTTAGAGCGCTCGCACCTGTCTACGACGATCCTCGGAATTCGGAAGAAGTTCGTGTTAGTAGGCTTCTTCTTTCGCCTGGAGCTGTCGCTACGGTTGGAGCAGCCAACGACTGAGCAGAAAACCATATTGAAGCTGCGAGTGGTCGCGAACCAACACGATGCGAGCTGACAGAGGCTGCGGTAAGCAAGCAGTGGCCCGGCAGTGGCGCGTCAGCATGGCCGACAGGCATCTCACGGCGACCGGATGTGACGTCGGTGCAAGAAACGGGACCGCCCCCCCCCCCCCCCCCCCCCCCTCGCGCGTGCGTGTGCTTGTGAAGAAATTAGGTAAAAAGTAAAGTAAGCTCAGTAAATACAGTAAGTACGACAGGTACAGTGGGCGTTTGGAGCAACGGTCTCTCATCGCGCCACTGAATGGACCAGTTTTCGAAAATGCATCATTGAGACAACCCGTTCGATCGGAGAAGACATCATGAATTGTTAATTTCCGTTAAGCGTAGATGGCGTCGTCCTCATCGGGGCGAAGTGCGTTTCACAAGGCAAGGACGGCTGTACGCGTGAAAATGCACGTGTGACCAGGCTATACCTACTCCCATAGCAATAGCTTGTTCGCTGCGTCATTGCGCTAGAAAACTTAAATACGCGCAAAAACGCGAAAGGCTTTTTTTTGAAGCTTTCGTCGCCCTGCTCCCTCATACGAGAGGGTTGCATTTCCTGCGGCAAGTGCATGGGCCGCTGTGTCTTCCGCTCGGTGCGAGCGTGCAGCCGTCATTTGCATTTACGTCAACAGATTCAGAATTGTACAGAATATTTCACCGCACAGCATAGATATGGCATGTGTACGCATTTTAAGTAGTGCGTCCAACTCATTTCTGCTTCACTTACGCTGGTGCAAAAAGGAAGCGGCCTTGTACCTCACAGAATCTCGACTGATTGGTGTACTAGTGATGCAGGAATGAACTCCGGTCTTGTTCAGTGCATACTGCGCATAATCAATTTCTCAGGACGCGTGAACTCCGACGAGAACTGTCGGCGCCTGCAACAAGAGTTTACTTACGCTGTACTGCGCACAGCAGTAATTCTTTCTTGTCGGCTGTCTGTTTCGTGCATTCTGTTGCGAGTCGGTGGAATTTCACTGCTGTCATCAACCCCTTCGTGTGTACATTCCTGGTTTGGGATTCCACAACAAAACAGCAACTACCAGCCTTCCGTAATTGCTGGTTTGGGATTCAACAACACAACAGTAATTACCAGCCTTCCGTAGGGGCGCAATCGCAAACAAAAGACGTTTCTTGCGCAGAAGATCCTGCGCGAGCGCGGCCTAACCGGCACCTGAAGGGAAGCGGCGGAAATGTATACCAGATATTTCGACCACCTGGGGCCCCTAACGTGCACCTAAACGGGCCTCGAGCGTTTTCGCCATCATCTAAAATGCGGCTGCCGCATTTGTTGCGCATTTGTTGCTTCAGAAAGCGGCCGCCACATTCTCGTCCAAAACTTCACAGAGTGTCAAAGCCTTGACAAACACCGTGACAGTTTTTGCTTATGTAGACATGATTCGCTGTAAATTAACAACCCAAACGGAAGCGCCCAGGAATGAAATTGTGATAGTAGCACCGGTTTTATAAATTGTCAGCGCGATGCTACGAGAACAAAGGGTGGGTAAGTGTGTGAGTGTGGGGGGGGGGGGGTGAGTTGAACCCCCCCCCCCCCTCCCTGGCTACGCCCCTGTCCAACACAATACCTCAGAAAGTTTAACGTTATTTTGTCTTATCAGGTTGAATTCCGACCTGAATTTTCTACTGACCTTTCACTAATTTCCCTAACAGATCATTTGAAATTAGCTAGTGATGAGTGAACTATACAGGCTCCATTTTTATTGACCTTACTATCTAACGCTGTGACTCTAATAATTACAATCTTAAATTCAATCAGTACACCTAGGCCTCCCCTGAATTTACTTAAAGATTACTAAAAATACAGTTCAGATAGTCAATATATCAAGAGCTAACTCTCATGTGAAAATTTCTGACATAGGTGTGTCTCAGGGCTCTATTCTGGGCCCACTGTTATTCTTAATTTACATAACTGATTTACCGAAATGTCTAACCTCTTCTACATGTATATTGTATGCTGACGATACAACCATATTCACCTCTAATGAAACACTAGAGTCATTGATTACTTATTTAATCACTCACCTAATAGACATAAAAAACTGGTTCCATAATAACAGGTTCCAAAATATTCCTTCGAAAACCAACTTTGAAGTCTTTATTTTTCGCCAAATACCGTCCAGTCGCACTCGTTGTATCCTTGGTCGGATCACATTTAATCTCTGCTGACGATCACTGCACATTTCTATGTGTTGATATATATCGAAACCTGAAATACTACATTCACGTCTCTATGATAAATAAGAAGACGACGTAGGACACCTCGCCGATTATCAAAGATCGTCTCTTTTTTGATCACTAATAAACTTATTGCTCTGTATTACTCGTTCATTCACTCTCCCATTAATTTCGGTATAGTATAGGGGAAATACAAACCGATCTCACTTAATATCTTTACAAACATTGGAAAGTCCGGCTGTAAGGATGCTTACATTTAGACCATTGCATACTATTTACGATTAACTCCTTGATGAAAATAACATTCTCACAGGCGATAAGCTAGTTGTAGTCTCGGTTTACTACTGCTCCGATCCCTCAAGAATGAAGCTCCAGTTGTGTTAATTCGAGCTTGTGTTAATTGGGATCAAACGATCCTATAACCCTGGACTGATTTCAAAAGGCCAAGAATGTACTTAATCTTAAACTGCAAATGGCCAAAGATTTACTTTTTTGCGTTCAATTGCCTAATCTGTTGAGAACAATTCCTTGTAAATTTTGGTCTTCTAAAAACCAACCTCGAGTGGGTCTCATTTTTTAACCGTAACACGTCGTGGTCTAAGCAACTTGATTACATATATGTAACAAAGTACTAAACAAATTAGGTTACCTACGTCGTACACAACGCATTCATGCATTGTGTATGCCAAATCGTGCTTTTTCTGGAATCACATAATCTACTACTTAACATACAGCATGGGTTTAGCGCGGTTTTAGCACTACAACGCCAGTTCAGTTTAAGCATGACATTTTCCTTTACCTTGATGTTGGCAACTAGATTTCTCGAAAGCATTTCACATAGTATTACATTCTGAACTCCTTGATAAACTTAGCGCTGTACTAAATAATCCTCAACTAGTTAACTGGATTTCAAACTTTCTTTCACTTCGCTCCCAGTTTGTCTGTTACAGCTCGACCGACTCTATACTGCTATTGACGTGACATCTGGAGTGTCCCAAAGCTCGCGGAAAGGCGCGCTCGTAAAGTTCACCTGTTACAATACGCCCCCCTCACCTGTTGTGTTGCATGTCGACGTTTGTTTGAATTAGGTGACGCGGGTAGTTTTATTGTTTCTTAACCTGTGCAGTCAAAAGTAGCGAGTTGCGACCATCAGATACTTGCTTACTTTAGTTGTTTTCGTGCAACAGCGCTGGCCGACGGGCTTATCGTCCGACGAAAGGACGAGCACTCTACGCAATCTACGCACAAAGCGTTCGTCGGCCTCCAAAGAAAGTATGTTCTGTGCAGCGATGCGATTTCGACACCCATACGGCTTTTCCGGCATCGCTTTTTGCGCTGAAAACTCGGAACGCCCATGAAGTCGAATGGCGGGGCATTTGAATATACAGCTCTAATGGCAGGCCTCCGAAAACAAATTTCGCGCCTATGAGAACAAAATGACGTCACTTCTTTTTTTAACGGATATGACGTCAAATTTTTTTTCTTCGGCCGGAAGTGTTCCCTCCTCACATCTTGGGCCACTGCTTTTCTTAATCTACACAAGTGATTTGTCTGTTAACATATCTTCTAACATTCGTCTTTATGCCGATGGCTGTGTGTTAAATGAAGTGATTAACTGTTCTAAGGATAATTACCGCCTCCAGGAGTCTGGCTAGGTTTTGCAGTTGGTGAAACACCTGGGAAGTGAGAATGAATTTTGATAGAACCGACCTTAAGTCCTTCTGTAACAAATCGTCTCCCTCTCTTTCTCATTACTCCTTCAATAACCGTGGTGCGCCTAAGGTATCTGAGTATAAGTGTCTCGGTCTCATTTTTTAACCGTAACACGTCGCGGTCTAAGCAACTTGATTACATATATGTAACAAAGTACTAAACAAACTAGGTTACCTACGTCGTACACTATCTAACTCTCGAAAATATACTAAGCTACTGTTACATATATGTCTAATCCATCATTTTGTTGACCACGCATCTCTCGTTTGGAATCCTTATAAGCAGTTTGAGATTAACAGGCTAGAAGCAACTCAGAATAAAGCTATAAGATTTATATGTCACCGTTATGATCATGATTTTCACTCCATTCGGCATTTCAATTCAATTGAAATTGAACAGAGTTGAACAATTGAACAGAGCGAAGGTAAATATTCAATTTACCTTCGCTTTGTTCACGTCGCCACATAGCATCATTAAATTTATTGCAACTAGAGTCATCGACGATAAGAAGTCACAATTTAAGCTTGATGCCCTACTATGCCGGCGCTGACATGTTTAAATTCAGCTTTTTCCCTCGTACAATAGAACATTGGAATCCTTTACCTAGGTGTATTCGCTCATGTCCATCCCGACGTATTTTATCCGCCAACCAAGATGTATCGTCTTAGATCATCCTTATGGCTGTATGATATTTTGCTGTCTATATTTCCCTTTGTTAACCCACATCTGCTATATTGCGCTTGAAGTATGTACAAGTAAATAAATAAATAAATGAATGAATAATTAAGTAAATTCTAGCAGCATGTCTGATAAATACTCACCACATAGGCTTGCTTCAGGCAATAACTTTCTTCTCCAGAAAATAGAGCAGTGGGAGATGGTGCTGACCAGCTCGGCACTGGAGGATCAGCGAAAGCTTATCGCCAGAGCCGAAAGTGCTGCCACCGCCGCTGGGGCCCTGGACTGAAGGCTCCACCCACCACGGAGATCGACGCTTCTCCGTGCCTCATCAAAATAAAGTTTTGTCTCTCTCTCTCTCTCCAGAAAATACGTACTTACTACAGTAAACAGACTGTCCGTTTCATCTTTCTTTGCGGAACAAAATTTAATTGCTTTATTCCCGTGTATCATGCCTCGAATTGATTACGAGGGTGCTGTTTCATTCATGAAGAATTTAAGAACATCAGCTTGCTCAAGGATTGATCGCATCAATTTTAAATTGTTAATGGGTACTGCCATAACCTCATCTTTCATTCATTGTGAAATTTTCTCACAGTCATTGCAGGCCGGCGGCATACCCCTGATTGGAAGGTAGGGAAGGTTGTTTCCGTGCACAAATGAGGTAGTTGTGACTCAAACTCCAACTATCGTCCACTATCGCTAAATAGTGTCCAGTCCAAACTAATGCAGCATATTAGAGTGTTTTAGCTGAGTGTTTACGGTCCGCTCCGCTCAGACTGGCTTACGCTAGCAATTTCCACACAACCGCTTAGCGGAAACGCTAAATTGCGCTTGTGCACAACGCTTATGCCGGCAGGGGAACGAAGATGGCTTCCCACGCTCCGCTTGCAAAGGCGACTAAGCAGAGCGTGAGAGAGCGTCTACTTGCCTTCTCGGTCGTTTGGCAGCCAAACTGATAACGCGCCGCTCACGTCTCGGCGAGACGCGCATATCAAACGCCAACTCTACGTAGTTCCCTGCAGTGTCTCAGTGCGTGAAATATGAGCGAAGCGGAGCGCAAGCGTCGCTCTACCAAAACTGTCTATTATATACTCACATTTGGCCCGAATTTCTTGAGTCAGATTTGTTGCTGGACGATTTTGGCCAATTTCTTGAGTCTGATTCAGTTTTAGGAACGTTTCCTTTTGCGAAACAAAACATTTACTAATGATTTTTTGATTGATGTCCTTTACTAATGATTTTTTTTTCAAGCTTTTGGTTCAGGCCACACGACAGACGGTATTTTACAAAATGTTCATACGGCTTTTGATTCTGTATCATATGAATTACTGTTCTATAAACTATGCAAGCTTAACGTCGATCGCAATGTCGTCAACCGGAATAGATGTTTTTTTCCCGATTGCTCACAATATGTGTTTTCTAATGGCTGTGGTTTCAGACTTGCTTCTGGGGCCGCCGGCGTACTTCAAGGTTGGGTTCCGGGGACACGGTTTATTATAATCTATGTTAACAACCTCCCTAGCAAAACTTATTCTAATGTCATATTGTTTGCTGTTGAGTGTTGTTTATTGATCTATCCCCAATTATTCTGACAATGCAATACTGCGAACGCCGCTAAAAAAATGTCACGTATATAAATACCTTGATATTTACATAACAGAAAAGATTTCTTGGAACTTACATGTGGAGTTCACATCTAACAACGCTAATCACATGGTGGCACTCTTACGACACATTTTTACAGCGAAGCAGTATCCGACTAGGATCTCGGAATTTCTTCGTCTCCGTAGCCAGAAAATGGCTACGGCTTAGCTCAGCTAACCCTGGATATGCAATGCGAAAGCTTGGTTTAGCCTGGTTACGTCTTCGTTTCACTTGGTTAACCTTTGATTAGCTTAACCAACGTTGTGATCCTGCTTCTGGCGTTTTGCGCCGGAAGCGGAAATTTGTTTCTCATTTCCTGGATGGGAGTGAATGATCTTCTTGAGGTCATGTGTTGAGGTAGCCAGAAGGGCTCGCAGTATATGGCAGGTGTTCTTTCTACTGAGTGTGCCTTGAAGCTGGTCGCACAGCTTATGCCAGTTCTCACTGCTGAGCTGATTTCCGTATTCTGCTGGTTGCTTTGTTATGTGAGCGATCCGTTTGTGCAGTTTGCGGTTATGTTTCATATTTTATAGAGTCTACTGCCGGCGTGTCCATTGTGAGTTGGATGACTTTAGTGTGCTTCTGCGCATATAGACCGGCCACTTCGGTGATCCGCTCTTCAATATTTTTGATGTTTTCTTCTATGTCATGTTCTCGAAAAGCCTTCCAGTCCGCCAGCCTTGCCGTTCGGGTTCTGCTCGGCTTCTTATGGTGCAGGATTTCAAGCTGAAGGAGGTGTTGATTGCTGCCGAGATTTTCTTCCAGTCGTTTCTATTCGGACTTATAGATTTCTGTAAAGGTGAGGTCGGTATTTGTATCACTCGATACATTGTTGCCGATTCGAGTCGTTGGTTTAGGATCATTCCAGAGGGTGATGTGATTCTGTTGCGCCGAATCGGTGCACTCGCGCTCCTTTCTTGGTGGCGTCTTGGTAACCCCATGCTGTGTGGGGGGCATTAAAATCCCCCATTATTACAAGTTTATGGCTTTTAGATGGCTTCCGTGATGAAGATTACAAAGCCGGATAACGGATCTCTGGGTGGACTATATAAGCATAAGAGGTGTAGACTTTGGTGTGTCTTCTTCTTCTCAGGTAGCACTTCGACTGGGATGTGTTCCCCGGTTGTTCCCTGGATTGTGTGATCTTGTGTCGTGAGATTTTTCTTCGTCAGGAAGGCTGTTCTCTGAGATCCGGTGTGTGTATCGTATCCCGGTAAGTGCAAATTCGTGTGATAAGTTTCTTGGATAACGATGATATCTGGTTGTTCCTGTTTGGTCAGTTCCTGGAGGTTTGTTCTTTTGGTTCGGATAGAGCGGCAGTTCCATTGCCACAGCTTTACTGGGAGTTGTGGCAATCTCTTCTTGTTATTATTCGCGATCTTTTTCGATATCGTTGTCTTCACCCCGGGCCATGGATTCCGGTCTGGCTACTTTGTGGAGGTCTTCACGTGCTTTCTTGCGAGCCGTGTCGGTGTTGCTGAGTAGCTCCTCTAGTGTGGCTTTCGTTACTTTGTTCTGCTTGGCAAAGGACATGAAGTTGCTGAGGTCTTGCAGGGCAGTAGGAATAGGGGCCTGCTGAGCGGTGATGTGTTGCTAGATCTGTTGTGCTATCTCCATTGCAAAAGTGGTCATGGCCTCCTGTATATGCTTCCGCACCTCCATTGTTACAATTTCCTTGATATTTTCTTCCGTGGAAGAACAAATCAAGGAAATTGTAACAATCGTGCTAACGGAAACATCATAGAACTTTTCCAGTCGAACAAGTCCTCTGATGTATATCGCTGTGACAGGGAAGATCGGCAGGGTGGCGGTGTTTTGATAGCAGTAGGGCAAGGCACCCCGTCGTTTCGTGTGGACACTCAATCAAATATAGAAATAGCGTGGGCGTGTATTACGCTAAAAAAATACTCGAATCGTATTAGGAGCCTGCTATCGCCCTCCCCCCCCCCCCCCCCCCCCCAATGCCGCGTCAAGTTTCGTTGATTACCTACATGATGTCGTAAATGTTATAGTTAGCCGGTATCCTTCCGCACCAATAATTCTTTTAGGGGACTTTAATTATCCGAACATCACGTGGTCGGATGGACTTCCACTACTTAACCCATTCTCGTCGCACTGTCAGGATTTCTTAGACATGTGTGCATGCTTTAATTTCACGCAGATGGTAACGAAGCCTACCATAATTACCGCAGGTACATATAGTACATTAGACCTTATTTTGTCTACACACCCACATCTCATCTCAACACTCACGCACTTCCCTGGTCTTAGCGACCATTCGCTGCTCCACTTCGACATTAACATGTCTTTTTCACGACAGAAAAAATAAAAGAAATTTATCCGCGACTACAAAAAAGCTAATTTTGATATTATTAACCAGGAACTGTGCACATATTTTGATGCTTACGCCATTGATTTTGATACAGGGAATGTCGAAGAAAACTGGGTTCTATTTCGCAATAAAGTCGCGCAGCTTATCACTGCATACGTTCCACTGAGACGCATTCAGTGCTATAAAGCGTCACCTTGGTTTAACAAAGAGCTAAAGCGTCTGCCCAATAAAAAAAAGCGCTTGTTTCGTTCAGCAAAGTTACGAAGAACAGGAAATCACTGGGAAGCATACAGCAATGTTGAAGCCGAGTACCGCACAGCACTCTGTCACGCCAAAGATTACTACTCTACTAACACTCTCACAGCGCTCTTATTAGGTAATCCTAAAGCATTTTGGAGAAGCGTAAATGTGACGGAAACTAGTGTTATTTCTCTTAATAATTCTAAAATGAACCGATACCACCCGAAGAATGCGCCTCAGTGTTTAACAATGTTTTTTCGCACAATTTTTCTTCATGTCGAGTTGGCTGTGTTAAATATGTGTCGCATCATGATTATCCTTTGATGTCCCCTATCATGTTCGAGCACTCTGGAATAGTACACCTAATCGACTCGCTAAAGATTTCTTCGTCTTGCTGAACTGACAGTATCAACTCTAAATTTCTAAAACAAACTAAACATTCCTCATCTTTGTTCTTGGTTAAACTCTTCCAGCAGTCGCTTGATCATGGTATCCTTCCTTTTGATTGGAAAATTGGGAAGTTGGTTCCTGTTCATAAATCAGGCAGCAAGCATTCTCCATTAAATTATCGGCCCATTTCGCTAACAAGTATCCCTTGCAAACTGATGGAGCACGTATTGTACAGTCATATCTTTAACTTTTTGGAATCAAATTCTTTCTTTACGTCATCACAACGCTGCTTCAGGCGCTCGCTTTCTTGTGAAACTCAATTACTTCTTTTCACTCACCACTTGCACTCTGTACTAGACACGAATTCCCGAATCGATAGCGCCTTTCTAGATTTCTCGAAGGCTTTTGATAAGGTTACTGATGTGCTGCTTATGCAGAAACTATCCTATTTAAACCTTGGTCATAATGTACTTACCTGGCTTGAATACTTCCTAATCAATCGCCGACAGTATGTTTCTGTCAATGGTCATGATTCACCCTTAATTAACGTAGCATCAGGAGTTCCGCAGGCCTCTGTTTTAGGTCCATTACTTTTTTCTAATACACATTAACGACTTGCCCGATTCTGTGTCATCTTCAGTTCACTTATACGCCGATGACTGTGTACTGTATCGTGAAATTCGCGATGATAAAGACCAGGAAATTCTACAGACTGATCTAAATAACATCGCCGCTTGGTGTAAAACTGGCACATGGAACTAAACCCCAAGAAGTGCAAGCTGATGACTGTTACAAGACGCGACGTCTGTGTGCCTGCATATATGCTTAACCACGTCCAGCTAGAACATGTTTCATCCTACCGTTGTTTAGGTGTAACTATATCATCTGAATTATCCTGGAAATGTCACATTGACTCCATAATCAATAACGCAAATCGTATGTTAGGCTACTTGTGGCGAAACTTTAGCAAATGCCCTTCATCAATGAAACTATTATTGTATAAAACACTAGTTCGATCTAAGCTGGAATACGCTGCTGCCATTTGGGACCTTACAATGCTACTCTTGTTAATTCTCTTGAAATGGTTCAGAATAATTCCACTCGTTTCATTCACTCAAACTACGATCGTACTTGTAGAATAACTCTTATGAAAAGCAACTTGCCTCTACCATCTTTATCACTGCGCAGAAAGGCTTTTCGCTTAGGCCTTTTTCATAAAGTATTTCATCATTGTATTCTTAGCAATGAGCTCATTCTAGCACCTACTTATCTGTCATCTCGAGTTGATCACCGTCATAAAGTAAGAGGCACTTTTTGTCAGGCAAACAGTTTTTTATATTCATTTATTCCCCATACAACGAAAGACTGGAACCACCTTCCTGATGCTACCGTGTCAATCGAAGACAGCGCACTTTTCCGCCGAACCTTGTTAGCTTTTTTTCAACTGTGACCATGCACGTGGCCACATGCGCTGTATTTGCACAAGCGCTGTCGCGCCGTATATTTTTTGTTCAGTTCATATGTCGCTAGATTTATATAATTTGAATATCATAGTTTTCTTGTTATTTGAGTTTTTGATTCCGTCCACTTCACATGTCGCTTGAATTATATAAATCCGTAGTTATGATTGTTATCGTTATTCGCATGTACCCCACTTCCCTCTATAATGCCTTGGCGCTTGAGGGTATGTGAAATAAATAAATAAATAAATAAATAAATAAATAAATAAATAAATAAATAAATAAATAAATAAATAAATAAATAAATAAATAAATAAATAAATAAATAAATAAGGGACGGTGGGATGTTTGGCATTCCTTGAGGTTTCGAAGCTTGATTGGCGGTGTTGAGAGATACAGTATATAATAGCGCAAAATGTTTAGCCAGGACAGGTGCGCAATATTTTAGAACTATGTTTGATATGCCATCAGGGCCCCGCAGCCGAGCTGGTATTTCAATTTTGCAGTAGCTTCAGGACTCCAAAGCTCTCCATTGCTATGTCGTGCGTAGATTCATACTCAGGGCGTATGTAATCCGGCAACTCTTGAGGCAAGCAGTCAGAATAGACAGTCAGAAATGACTAAAGCAGTTTGCCTTATCCGTATCATCAACAATGGCTGTGGCATCGTGCATGAGTGAAGAGATGTCACTATCATCTTTACGATTAGGTTAGACAAAATTTCATTTATTTTTGGTTGCTTCTAATCTTCCATCCAAGAGATAAAAAGAACGCCCTTTTAGACGTCTTCAGTTGAAGTTTTGTGTTCTTATCTCGACTAGCGCTTCATATAAATGTTATGCAATCTGCCTGACATATTGCCTAAAAATGCGCTATCTCATTTTTTTATTCGAGATTTCATGTCGTTGTTTAACCGTGGCTTCCGTTTTTTTTTACGGTAGGAATTTTATACGGGATATGTAGGTCAACAAGGTCCGTAAGTTTTCGTTTAAACAGTGACCATAAGTCCACGATATTGGTCGTGAAACTGAGAGCCTCAAATGTTTGAAAGTATTCCTCTGAGGAATACTATTGTACTAGTGTACTACTATTGTACTATTATACTATTGTAGTTGCTGCTTTGGTAAAAATAGACCTTTCTGGATCGAACGATCAAAGCACCAGACGATGGACAAGTTACGTGTGCGACCAGATATTCGTGATCACTAATGCAAAGTGTTTGCAGAACATATTCTATTACATGCTGTGAATTGGAATATTCTCTGTCTATCTATAAATATACCTGGTCTCGTCTATCAGTCTATCGATCCGTGTCTGTGTGTTACGGTTATATACATGGAACTGTATGTCTACCTTTCGGCCAATTCTGGGGGCTTTTTAGATCACACAATTTAAAAAAAAAATGTCTGTGGCAGATAGGGTAATTATAGTCGTTGAGCTGGAATACTCGATGTGCCGGGCGTATCTCGCACGAACAATTGGAATGCATAATAGACAAATCGACAAGAACTTACTTAGCAATTAGCTTTTTTAATTGATTACTTTACGGAGGATAATACAATTTACGGACTAGCTCGTGAGTTTGCAGGCATATTCACTCGGCACGAATTCCATGATCAGCACGGTTATAGAGATATGCGCCGTGAAACGTGGTAAAAATGCGCTATTCTAACACCTAATAAATATTGAATGCTGTTGTATGCATTGAAGCACAATAGCAACAGGAACGCCCATTTATTTCTCCGGGGACTTTTGCAATGAATATGTCCAAACTCGTGCGACAATGAAAAATAATTCCAAGTGAATACGACTTACAAACTTACTGGTTACAAATTCGTAAAGTGGAATTTCTCGCGCAAGTAATGTCTGCCCCCGAGTAATGCAGATTATTCACTAGAATTATGCTTCACATTTAAATAATTACCACAGGCGATTTGTAAACATTTAATATTTTATAAAAAATCACCTGTTATTGATATATAATAGCTATCGACGTTTCAATAAAAAATAAAGCCTTAAAATACGCTAAATACATGGTCGCTTCGTAAGACGCAGCCGATGCCAAGTACGACACAGATGACCAAAAGTTGAGTTGTGTTGCTTGCATTGAAAAGCCAATAAAAAGCAATTTGACAGCCAAAGTTTATCTAAGTATACGCATAGTCTTTTAATCCAAGTAGCCAACGCAAGAATACCGCTTAAAATGATCCCACATCACATCCACCCAGTCCCGTATGTGGCCTGGGTGCTCCCGACTGATCGCGACAAGCCGATCACCGGGATACTACGGACGAAGGCCGGGAAGGTGACTTGGCCGCCATCACGCGAACACCTAATAAAAAAATTCTGCGTGGCTCTGCTATCGCAAACACCAGAGACCAGCGGAGCTGGGGAAAACCTAGTAATGTAGTGGCAAACAACAAACTTAGTCTTAACTTTTGCAGGCCTTCCCCCATCTCCGCTGGTCTCTGGTGTTTGCGATAGCTGAGCCACGCGTGTTTTTTCCATTGCGAGCAAGAGGACCGCCGAAGTGAGCGCCCTTTAGCACCGTTAGTCCTAAGTCGTTGCACGTTGCGAAAGTTCCTGAGCACCCGCAATCCAGGATCTTTCAGTCTCCTCTCTTTCCTGGCGCTCAGGATTTCTTCGAGACGTTCTGCGCAGTATCGCGATGAATTCAACCGGCCACGTTCGCGAGCCTCCGGATCATCATTTTTTTCGCTTACGCAAACTCTCGGCTTCTCTCAATCTAAACTCGGGATGTTCTCTTCTGCGACGCTAGTTTTCAGTTTCCCTAGCTATCGCTTCAGTCTTTCGGGAGCGACGAGTGTCCAGTTCTCTGGTCGAAACACGTCGAGCTGCCGCCAGAGGCATCGGTTGCAGTTGCATTCGTCGGCAGCAGGTCTACGCGTGCCACTATTCCTTGCCTCACTCCTCCTCTCCACCCCGCATGCGCTACGCTGCGCGATGCTATTTTTATACTCTGCTTTCTCTGTCTCTCGCTCAGCTCTATCTCCCCCAGTTCGGCGAAGCTGCGGACGACGAAATGATTATTATAGCGAGGTTCTAACAGCTCCCCTGTAAAAGCGAAACCCGGTAGGCACTCGCTTTCAACTGGGGCATAAAAATATTACTGCTATTCCTTATCTCGGCTTATACATCTGGTACACTGCGTGCGTTTGCGAAATTTAATTTCAGCTCCTATATCCACTATTTGACAGAGCATCCTTCACGCGTGAAGCTTTCTGCGTTCCTTCACGGTTGAAAGGTACTGCGGCTGCGGAGTTTAGTGAAAAATGCACTAACAGTCACGGAGTGTCACAGTCTGCGGACGTGTTACAGGTGAATCTGAGTGATTTCATTCGAAAGCCTTTGATGATGTTTGTGTCGGGTTGTGTGCTACTTTGCGAGACCATATATGCGGATTTAAAGAAAGGACGCAGAAGTTATGTGTACGTCACATGTGTGGCTTTCCTTGTACGGTGTTTATGACGATGCCATAAAGTTCACTCGCTTCGAAGCTCTTTAAAACAACATGTTTTTTCGTAAGCGCTCTAAACTAGGTTACAGGTTATGTAAATTATGCGATGTTTAACGTTATCTACAGATATAATAACTGCATTACTAATTTCTATGTCACTGTTATTCCTGCTATTGTCTCCAATTAGCGCGCTTTATGACGTAACTCAAACGCGTATTGCACTATAATGTTTCCTTATTAGCCACCACAGTGAATTTTACTTTGTTTACTTTCATTTGGCAGCAAGTACAGCGCCAACTCCTAACCGTTGCGCACCACGTCATTGCAAATGCCACTACTACGCTCAATGGTCTTTGTGATGGCATGACTTTCTGATTTGATCGTTATTCACATTAATCTGGCATTGAGCCCTCCGATGATAGTGACTCTGTAGTTAGCTGCCTGAGGCCTGTCACATCTGATAAAAGTGAAGCATACAATGTTCCTTAAATCCGGAAAATGAAGCAGTTGTAGCCAATCCAATTCCCGAAGCAGTTCAATGTGCGCCAGCCATCGACGTCACACTGCCATAGCAGCCGGGGCTCTCCGCATAAAGGTCGTCCTTGTCGTCATGCTGTTGTCGTCATCATTTTCCCCCGCTAAAGAGCACAGCGTTCTCCTCACATATGTTCTGCGTGTTCACGTTAAGTTTCTAGAGGGCGCAGCAAGCTTGGTAAAGTGTGTTCTCAAGATCGCTTCTTGTTTTGCCGCTGTGCATTTTTTATTTTGCGCTGCGAAACAGTTGCAATTTTTTTTTGTCGTGTATACATGCGTCCGCCTAGGTACACTTGACGTAATTATTATTCAAACCATGCCGGTATACACTCCTGTGACATGGTTTGTGTTTCTCATTATACATTGAAGTAGAGAAAATAAACTAGACAGTCGTGAAGCAGAATTTTGTACCACCAGTTGCTACAACCATGCACCAGGCTATACGCTCTCTCCAATCATTTGCGCTTTTGTTTATGTCTTAGGGAACCTCTTATTGCCATGTGAAATGACGGCCTGGGTTATATTTGGGGAATAGTACGACCCCGGCACTACGCTAATGCCCGGATTTAAGCTGGAAGTTCCTATAAGACCATCGCTATCAATGCTCGTATTGTGCACAAATCTAGTTCCCACAGGCAGCGTCTTGTTAACGCTCCTCGTTTACGTATGGCCTCAAACTCTCTGCATGAAGACAAATCCGGACGGGACAATCAAAGAAATGAATCACTGAACCAAACGTTATTCTTAGGCAAGCTGCTCTTAGCAAAAACCCAACTGCGAATGAAAGAACAGTCGTGTGCCGTGCATTGGGTCGCGTTAAAGAACCCCAGTTGGTCAAAACTATCCATGAGTCCCCAACTACGTCGTGCCTCATAATCAGATCGAGGTTTTGACATGTGAAACTTCCACATTTAATTTCAGGTAAGCTTGTGAGACGGTGCTCGGGGGTTATTTTTATGAGCTTTAAAGAATAACACCATGTGACTAAACGTATTTCGGAGTGAGCATATGTCCAATCAATACAGGGTATAGTCTCCGTTTGTGCTAGAGCTGCAAATGGAGACTATATTTACGATCGATAAAGAACCTACCCTGTTTCATAATCTCACCTTATACAATGACCACGCAAGTCCTATGAACGATGAAATTTGATGCTACAGTGCTATTTTTATGAATATTACCAGCAAGAAAAATAGTGCTGCATGCTGGAGCAGACGCGATATTTCAGATCAAAAATCCATTCCTCCAACGTAACTTAGTTTCGGACTGGCTAAGAGATATTAGCGCACTTAATGAACACGTTCTAAACAAATCTTGAGTCCTGCTCTACACTGGTGAAGTGGAGGCACTTTTCCCATCGGTTAGCCAGCGAGCTTATTTTGAAAGGCTCAACTGGACATGAAAATGAATACCGAAAGGCCACGCGCTACCCTTGGAGGTCACACAAGGAATATTACGGCTACGCCGGCTTCGTAAGGACAGTATACATAACTTCACGGAATCTGTTCCACTAAGCATGAGTCACTATGCACCGCAGAAAGACCGGACGAAGTATATTACCTTACAACGCAGATGATTGCAAACTTGTCGAAGTTGGACAGAGCTGAAGTGTCCCAAAATAATCGAGCCTAATAAAGAAAAACTTATTCTAAAAAAATGTAGACGCATTCTGTTTTCACTGAATAGTTGCAGCTCTTTCCTTCCCGTTCACTGCTTTTGCTTTCAAAAATATTAAATGAACCCTTTAACATATCTTCTGTGCACATATAATATTCCATATACGAAATAAACTTGCCAGTACTGTTCTAGAAAGCTTGCGTTATTATTAGGATTGATTAAGCAAAAATTACAAGAAGAATTGCTGAGGCGCCCAATAATGACATATACTAAGACGCTGATAAGGCCATTTCAGTTGCGATAGGAATGCCCGAGGTGCATTTGGGCTGTTAAGCTGTCGCCGTTATGCTGTCGCGCTATCGACAGCGCATTCGCACAAGCTATTCTTAGATGCGGATTGCAATTGGCTGCAAAAACGACAAAGGGTACCATGAACGCTTCGCTCAATTAGTTTTGTGGCAGAGTAACGACAGCGTTCTGCCTCCCGCTGCAGGCTTACACGAGCGTTGTGAGGTCGCACGTTATAAGCGCACTAGTGTTCCTACTGAGTGTGCATGGACAGATCTGAGTGGGACAGTACACGTCAAGCTAAACGTTATTTGATAAAACACTGGGCCCTGACTAGAGCCCACCATTAACCGTTGGTCTCATCTCCGAACTGCGCGTCCTACAACGCTACTGGCGATGCACCTCATCGCTTGAGCGTACTGAGACGCCTGGTGGCAGCCAGGCCACTGTTTCTTATGCTCAGGATCAGTTGCCTCACGTGCAGCGTTGCGCTATAATGTCCCATTCACGTACAGTAAGAACAACAACCGAGGATACATCCAAGTGCAACCTCATACCTCGATATCGCCATCAATGCTTCGCCCTTTTAACGAAACTGCCACATATTTTCGTTCATGCTATTTACACTGAGGCTCAAATAATCGACTTATAGAAAAAAAATCTCTCCTACAGTCCTTCCATGTACGCGAACTAAAATATGCACCTTAAGAAAATACAAATAGCGACAACAGTAGGTGATGAAAAACATTTGGAAAAGCCGATAGCAAACGCAGCCATGCATTTTTTTTTAAATTTATGATGGCCTTGCAAATATTTTCGCACATATTTTTTGTGTGCCAGTAGTCTGCAACAAAACATTATTAAACTAGTAATGTAATATAGCAAAAAAGATAATGTTAGGCTTGGTTCCCAGTGCGCCATCTTCATTCAGTTGCGATTGACAAAAATAGTGAAAGAAAAAGGCACTCTGAAATATCAAAATTGACAGGAACGTCAAGCTCCTCTTACCACATAAAATAAAGACTGTTGTGACAATGGAGGTATTGAATTGATTAGAGCTTAAATTGTACAGTCTCGGGTCCAAAAGAAGGGTCAATGCTGTATTCGCATGCCTTTCACTCATGATCTCATTCCAATTTGTGTTTACTTTTTAAATGCGCATAAGAATAACAATGTGGAACGGCGTCCCAGTGAAATAGCCGATGTTATGTGCATCTGTGCTACACATGTAGCATTTATCAAGAACAATGTTTCAAAGACCTTTACTTATAACGTCCTTGGTTGAAGTGGGGGATGGCTTCATTTGTAGAATAATGAAATAAGTTCAAGAAAGAACGAGACCATCGCCACAGTTCTCGAACGCTAATCGCATTACTGTCTAAAGTAATCGTGAAATCGTTTCTACTGTAATTTGGAAATGTTAATCACAAAAAATGTTCTATTAGAGGATGAGAAGTGTTAGGTACGTATTGTAAATTTGTGTTTGTGATGTATGCAACTGCCTCTCTGGTGGTACACCATTGCATTTGGAGGAAATCGAAATAAATAAAGGACAGACTTTACCAGTCTCAGGCCACCATGCCAAAGTATGTTATATTGATTTCAAGTAAATAGAATGCTTTGTATAACCGTATGTTCGCAGAGGTTTTACAAAGAGCAGCTCGATGTTTTTCTTTAATGCGCTCCACCATTTCACTGTTTCAGTACATTGGGGCGGGGATAAGAGTAGGAAAAATAAAAAAAAAGGAAAATGTATTTATGTAATATATACAGAGAGACGCGGAGTTGGCCGAACAACAACCACACGAGCGCTTCTCAGATCGTCTTCATCTATTTGCTGGCGCGTTCTTCAATTATACGGGAATGACTTGTAACAATATTATTGTGATTAGCATTTTTTAGCCACTTTAGCATTAGCAACTTCAGCTGTTTTGAGACTATCTATCTATCTATCTATCTATCTATCTATCTATCTATCTATCTATCTGTATCTATCTATATCTATCTATATCTATCTATATCTATCTGTATCTATCTATATCTATCTGTATCTATCTATATCTATCTGTATCTATCTATATCTATCTATCTATCTATCTATCTATCTATCTAATCTCTATGCCCCACAACTACCCAAGTTGTCTACCAGTACAGGTAATGCTATGTGCTCGTGGTTGCTCCATGATTGCAGCTTCGGGATCTGACTCTTGTCATGTCGTTGTCGTTACCACTTCTTACCGACAAAATGGTTCAGGTTGCCTACAGATTGGGCCACTCCGTAGGGGCTCGTGGACGTGATGCCATCGTGGTCGTCGCATTGTCATAAATCCATTGTCATCCGACCCTTGTCATGCCGTTGTCGTCACGCCATTCGTCGTCATACAGTGGCCATGCGTTCGTTGTCACACCACCCTCATGATGCCGTCGTCATCGTTTCAACGTCGTCACTGCAGCTTAGTCAGCCGACTCTCGCCATGCCATCGTCGTCAAGCTGTCCCTTTGTCATCGTCGTCCTATTGCCGTCTTGTCGTCGTCGATTCATCGACGTCATTCCTATGTCGCCGCCATCCAATCACAATTATGCCACCGTGCCACCGTTGTCATACCATCGTTGTCATTTGGTCGTTATTAGACAGTCGCTATCATGCATACGTTGGTCGTCATGCTGGCGTGACCATGCCATCGTCGTCATTTTAGCTTCGTCATCTATAGTTGTCGTAACAGTCGTCATCACGCCTTCGTCATCGTGCACTCGTCGTCATACCACTTCCTTATGTCGTAGCCATCACACTGTCGTACTTTTACCGTCGTCATCGTTTAAGAATTGCTATCTCATGGTTATCTTGTCTTCGTCGTCATACCAACTTTGTCGTTCCATCGACGTCATTGCCTCTTCGTCATTCCACAGTTGCAACTGCGTCGGCATCAGACTCACCATGCCGCCATGCTTATGGGGAACCTCGGCAAGCGAGTGCCATAGCGAGAGGGACGGTACCGGAGTATGTAGGATATGGCCGAAGCAACAGAAGCCTAACCCCGTATTCAGAAATGCGGCTTAGCTTGAAGCCCATACTTGACTTGTTATAGATGGCGCCTGGCATGAACGTGCAACACGCGCGCTGTCCCTTTGGTGCGTTCACGTCAGGCGCTATTTTAACGAAGTCAAGCATCGACTTCAGGTTAAGGTACATTTCAAAACACGGCGAAGGATGACTACTCTATAATAATTTATTGCGCCTCAACTAATTTCACCTTAACGCCAAAGGTGGTGGTTTGGACTCCGACATAGGCCCGAGGGTTCGACTACTACCGAAGGTCGTGGGTCCGAGTGTCTGCATTAGCTCATCTTAATTAACACGTTGACGACGGTGACCCACGCACCATCAAAATTGTTACGTGAGCTTCGGTTGCTTGACCCGCGCACCATCAGAATTGATGCGAGGGCATTGCTTGCTTACTCATACAAGACGATGGCGACGACGACCCGCACATGGTCATAGTAGTTGCATGGACGATTGTATATAAGTAAGACACAATGCCGTGCCGGTGTAGTAAGTGAATTACTACACCGAGTCGTCATCGTGTATGATTTCACTTCGCCGGCACAGTTTTCGCTCAAGGACGTTGAAGGTGGACCGAACGCTGAGACATATGAGGCTCTTGCCTTAATAAAGAACCTGGGTACGCATTCACAAAAAGGTTATACGCTGGAATTATTCCTGAGAGCAAATAGCCTAATCCTGATGCTGGACATATTAGCAAAGGTGACCTACCGATGGCAAATGCACTTATGCACGGTCATATTTGTAAATTCGGTTACCGCTTACTAAAGTCGCCAAATTCTAACGTTTTTCTAAATGCAATATATATATATATATCAGGCGCGTAGCCAGGGGGGGGGGGGGGCCTGGCTACGCGCTGCCCCCCCCCCCCCCCCCCCCCCCGAAATTTTTTCGTGCTGGCATGCACCGCCGACCAAAACTACCATCGACGCCGGCAATCATTCTGGATTTTGTCTACAATGTCCTTTTCATGCTCGAAAAAACATTTCAGCATGAACATTGCGAACTCGGGCTGGATTTCATGCCAACGCCCTTGCATCTGGAGTCACGTAACGCAAGGAGCCCCATCCGAGCACAAACTTTCAACGGCTTTTCGATAGCGAGCGGGCGCGTTGCAGCATCTCGCAGCGGCCGCGGAATATACGGAGCGCATGGATTTCAATTACGAAACTTTATGGGTATATTCTCATAAATTATTGACGCGAAAGGTGCGCTGACATTTCCAAAGGCATGCTTTAAAAGATTTTCAAATACGCTCTTGCCAGCCCCCTCCAAACTTACCTGGGAGACCTTAGTTAGAACTGCCGCCGATCTCAGGGAACAACTGAAAATCGTCACTTGGGCCGAGGGAGTCGCCCCCAACAGGGGCCACCCTGAGACCCCACCATGATTTTCAACAAAGATGTTGTAACCACCTCAATTCTAGAACATTATGGGGTTAATGTTCTTATAAACTTGGGCCAACATGCGTGCACTGGAACGCTCGTGTCCGAGCCGTTCCGTAAATGGAAGCGCGCGCTCGCAATCTCCCACACACACGAAAATACTAAATATCACCGTGACTGTCAGCTAGCAGCTGATAATTTTCTCTAAACATTTTCAGGAAGCGTGCCCAATGTGAATGATCAGCTGGACCAGGGCAGGCAAACTAAAATATGAGAAAACAGAAGAAAGTGAACGGCCTATTAATGAGGATTTTTTTCTTCTTGCGTGCGACAAGGTCTGGCTTTCCGTGGCTACAGGGACAGGGGCCCTATGGATTTAAGCAATGCCCTGCTGAAAATACAGGCATTTTCAGAGTGCTTCTTCGCATGCGAGCTGATTGTGGAGATACATATCTGAAGAACCATTTGGAAAGTTGCCCCAGTAATGCCTCGTATTTAAGCCCAGACGCACAAAACCAAATTATAGAAATTTGTGATGACATTATCAAAGAAAGCTTAGATTCAAAAGCAGGCTGCTTCTCCATACTTCCTGACGAAACGACGGACATCGCTGAAATCGAACAGCCTACTGTTTCTGCAAGGTACCTAAACAAGTATGCGAACGACATCGAGGGATTGTTTTAGGTTTTAGCACCGGAATAGATGCCCATCTCTCACTGCGAGAGCAGGTTCTATGTAAATTTGTAAATACTGCTGCAGCTTCTAGTCACCCTTCCAGTGACCACTGCCAGCGCAGAGAGAATATTTTTTTAACAAGAGTTTACTAAAAAACTACTTGCGCTCTACAATGTCTGTGGAACGCATGGTTAGGCTGGCGCTTCTATACACCCACAGAGACGTCGGCATCAACGTGTCCGAAGTCATTGACCACTGCGCTCAACTTTCCCGCCGAGAGAAGTTTGTCGTTTAGATAGCGAAGCAGCAAAATACAAATTTTACTTGCAGCAATGCAAGTAAAAAGCACTGTTCCTTCAGGTCCATAAGTTCTTAATTATGAAAACGTATGACCGCTCATTAGCTTTTAAAACCGCAGACATTTTCGCCGTTTATTTTAGCAGTTGCATCATGATCACAATTATCACGCGAATACAAAAATTACGAGAATACCAATAAACAATTTTGACCGACCTTGCTCATTGAAAGCCCGGCCCACGCGGCGTTCGCCAAAAAAACACTCGGATATTGGGTAATTCAACTTACCCCATCATCTGTGGCCTTCGTTTGTCCTTTTCTTTCCTTTTCAGCTACCTGCTTTTATTTCTTTTTTGAAACGAAGGAATACCCTCCTTTAATTTTGGGTGCAGAATAATTGTTGGCGTTGTGCAGGCAGTTAAATTACACCTTTTCGTACTGATTTATTCATTATTCCTCTATTATTCTACCCACATGGCACTGTCGCGACCGCTTCATGGCCCAAGTTCATATCACGATTTCTGCGATCATAGTTATGTTCGTGCCAGGATCATCTGTCTTTCTGTGCGCAAAGTTTACTATCTGTGACTGAGCAACATGTTTATTTGTCGTATTTGACGCACTATATACACTGACGTTTGCTTAAATACGTAGATTTATTGGAGACTCATACGTATTTTTAAATATCTTATTGCGAGGTTTTGTGTATACAAGCAGTGAACTTTGTTTCTAGCGACTCTTTTTTTGCCCTTTAGCGAGTTGTATCTTCGCTATTGTATATTCCATTCTATCTTCGCATTTCTAATATATACTTTGCAGAACTCCCACTTTTTATTTGTACTCACTGCTGCGAGTATTATCTCGGTGTAATTACAATACACGACGAATTACGGCTGCTCCTGCGCAATCGATTGCAACGAGGGATAGCGTCATTGAGGTTTCTTCCTGGCCGTTGCATATGTAGAAAAATGTAAACAAGGTTCTCGAATGACAAAGATTCATCAAAATATTTGTCCTCAACTTATTCATTTCATGGCCTTTACGTTTTTCATATAAGCTGCATGCACTGATTTGCGGGTTTCGAACTGATATTGACCCTTTTCGCGGAAATCCCGTGGGCGCTGCCATATTTGATCACGTGGTGACGCGTCCATTGCTTGCCTCAACTGCCTCCGTTGCCTCCTTGTTTACAATGGAAGTGTATGACGCCGGTGCGGCTTAGAAAACCTCTGTTTTCGGAGATATCGTAGACGGTGACTAGGTGGACGACACGAAGCTTGGATCACAGCTTCAGAGAACATGCAAAAGCGCTTTCGGAGCTGATTGAGCTATGTCCAAACGGCGCAGGCAGTTTATATGGTGCTTCTTCTAAAAGCGGGGCTAAATATGCATTCCAAGTTTTGCGATTATGAATTCAGTCAGGATTAGTGTGTTTTGCTCTTTGTTCTTTATTCGGCAAATATTTTGAATCAGTGGCTTGTCAGTTTCTGACTCAGTGAAGTTCCTCGGTGCGGCCACTATCAGATTATTTTCTGCCTAATCGCTCGCGGGTGTGCTCAGTTCCGAATCCGATAGATTTGTTCTTGCTGCGCACAAGGCTTGAAACGTAGCTGTTTTGTACATTGTAATACCTTGTAGCAAATATATAATACAGCTAGTAACTTGCTTACTCTTGTGGACCGTCACGAAACATTCACCTTCGACCATTGGTGCGCCATAGGTGTAGTCCGTCATTTATTGTGTGTATACAGTGCGCATATATTCAAGTGTGCGTCGATTCACTTATTCTTGATACGTCGGCGATAGAGTGGGCGTAAGTTTTCCTGCCATTTGGACAGATGTGTATAGATAACGTGCGCGAAACTTACTATGACAGGAAGCGGCGCTACTCCCTTTGTCATTGCTTAACGAGTGGTACTCACTGTTGCCGACGTTCTGGGGATGAAGCCTTTTCTTTGAAGGTTAGCAATACAAGGCTGGCGGATGAGCAAATTTCTGCATCCTCGAAGAAAGCCGCATATCACGAAGTGCCGGTAACACGTTCGGACAGTTTCAGCAGCGGTCCGCGAACTTGGCCATACAGATTCATTCTATTCCTTAACATGTCAGTCACTATTTTTGCAGCCACCTACTACACACGTCTTCAATCCACATGATTCAATCTAGCATGATTGGAGCACAGTGTGTTGGCGAAAACTCAGTTGTATTTCCGACAGCTGATCGCACAGAAGCAAGGTAGAATCGGTAATGGTTTCGTATTCGTGCGCGGTCGCTGAGGAGAGGTATGGCGCGCCGCCGGGAGCGCCATCTCGTTTCTCTAAAACAAACCGCTCCGCGAAAAGGGTCAATAGTTCTAACGTTCTTGTGATGCTTTCTTTACTTATTAATTAGACAAAAAAACACGGAAGCATTGATATCAGTTATTTCTGCCACAATTTTGGGGACATACGGATATATTCTGTTATGAAAACATACATATTTTAATGGACATTGCATAGCGTTCAATAATTCGTTTGCAGCATCTAATATACAATGAAATTGGCAATGCAGTTATTATTCATGCATTTGATCCCTCGACAAATTCTATAAGGAGGAGGCCGCGCTGCAACCTGAGCCCCCCCCCCCCCCCCGAACAAAATTTCTGGCTACGCCACTGATATATATATATATATATATATATATATATATACATATATATGTATATATATATATATATACATATATATCATGGTTGCCGAGCAGAACGATTACTCCGTTCCTAAAGACTCAGATAGAACCTCTTGAGCTACACCTTCATTTTAGGCAGTTTCAGCGTGATGGGGAAAGTTAGAGCAATAGCGAGCGCAACGTTGCGAGCAGTAAAACTAGCAGTGTTTCACGCTCTATTAACTGTAGTAAGACTTGACTTGGAAGCGAGAACTTTGCGCATATTATGCTGGGCATCTCCTTCCTGGTGGGATATTTGGGGTGTCTGTATAATCCGACGCGTTTATTATCTGCTACAGGGAGGGTATACTTTTATTCATTTGTCTACGTGATACAAACCCAGCTGGTGCTCTAACACATGTCACAAATTAAATCTAGAATTCATAGGACATGAAATTTAAGAACTATATGTATTGATCTCAAATACTAGAAGATATCGCCGGCGACGGGCGTTGGGGCCAAGCTCATGCATGCTGGATCCCGACGCAGCGGCTTTTCCTGCTCCGTCAACGCCCCTTTGCTAAAGCAGCTTGGACACGCCGCGCAAAAGGTCGCCCTGCTCGCTGCCGCGTTGCCGTTGTCGTCATTGTGTTCCGTCCCTCTCAGAGACGTTCTACGGGTTGACATCAAGTCCGCCAGAGGGCCTAGCATGCTTGAGAACTGATTTGGTAGCACGCATGGCAGATGTTCTTTTTTTTTCTGATATCGCTGTCAAACTCGATGTGCAGTGCCCAGGTCTCTTGAAATTTCAAAAGAGTGACGTTGACCCAAGCTGACTTGACGCAATAAAATTTCAACCATGATGGCATGTGTAAGGCGTGCTGCATGCCCGCTCTGCTCGGGCTCTCTTGAAAAGGACGGAGGCTGGAAATGTCAGCGTGACCCCTTCGAGGAATGTGTGCCCGGCCTGGGCGAGCACAAAGCGTTTTTCCTTTGGGAGCAGTCTCCGAACTTGGTTGTCGAGTGGAGGACTGCCTTGACGAAGGCCGATAAGTGATGCCAGCGTGCGCTAGTGACTCACGGAGGACAGCGAGACATAGTCTTGTGAAGGCGTGTGTCGCCAAACGAGCTAGCGGGGCCCCTTGCGAGCTCAGTTTAGCTCACCGAAGTGAGCTAAACGGCACCCCCGCATATCTAGTGCATATATGGAGAGCATTACTCATGCTTAACTGTCTATAGACTTGTAAATATATGTTGTTTACAAAGAGAAGCGTCCTTATCTTTGGCGGCAGCCCAAATCCGCCACCTACGTGCACCAACCGGCGGCCAGGGGGAGCTCACCATCTCCAGAAGAGTAGGAGGCGTGAATGGAAGAACCAACTTATGTGAATGTGAATTGTGCGTTCTCAATGTACAGTGAAACAGAAAAATATGTACTGGCACTGTTGGCTGGATTTAGAGATGCAATAAGCAGGCCAAACGTCCGCGTTTCAATTTTTTTTTTATGCAGAGTTTGTTGATATTTTACACCGCTTCTCGCTGTCATTGCAAATGGTGATGATGATGATAGGTATACCGGAGAAATATAGCTGCTTTGGGCGACAAAACGCACAACTTGCAGCCGGAAAATCTAATAAAAAAATGTCGCAGTTTCCCCCAGGAAAGGCGAAGCATCAGTGGCGATAGCAAATTAGTAGAGAGCTATACGGAGTAAGGATAGTAGTTTTATCGGCTACATAAATTTGAACACATTCGCTAGTAAGCGAATGTGTCCAAGTTTATAATGCCGATAAAACTACCTGGGGTTCATTAAAGTGTTTCCGATGCATGGTATGGTATGATGAACTTTATTCAGGTCCTGAAGATCAACCCTTAGGTCTACGCAGGCGGCTCCCACGTCTGGACAATAAGATTTTACCGCCGACATCCAGATATCATAGGAAAATTCCTCGAGAAAGAGCAGCCGATGCTCACCTGACATTACCATAGTAAACGAAAAGATCAATCTCTGAAGGATGAACTTTCTTTTTTTCAATGACGAGCATGAGTGTTTTCATGATGAGCTGGACAAAATGACGTCGGTTTTCTGCGTCACTGAAAGTGTTTTGTGGAATTTGAGAATTATGAAACAATTGTGACGTTCATTCAAAGCGTCACTGATGTTTTTGAGATTTCTGGCCGCGAAATTATTGTGAAGACCTTTCGACTGCGAAGGCCCCTAAAACTACTGAGAAGTATCCTATAGCCCAATGAATACACGGATGGCACAGCTGTTCTTAGAATTCACTGCCTAATGAAACTTCGAAACCATTCCCAGAATTACTGTGGTATTTCGTTCGTTCCTCGTGTTCTGTGTTTCGGTTGACTCGTGTAAAATGAACTTTGCCAAGCTAAAGCTATGCCAAGCATCTCTGCGGCTCACTTCGAGTGACGTTGCGCTCTCAAACATGTCGGTATTGTCCATAGAAAAGAGTGCGCCATAAATAAATCAGTTTTCACTAGAACATTTACCGCTATAAAAACATATTGGGCAAAAGTCAGGTCACAGGCCGGTGATCGTTCACTTCCAAGATTTCCTAAATAAAGGGGGTGTCATGCGCAATGCCAGAAAGCTCAAAGGCACAAAGAAACATTTGCAAAATGATTATAGCCAGTGTACCCTGATGAAAGGTGTCTTCTATAGAAATCTGCTCATGCCGATAAATCTCAAGCAAAACGTGCTTTTCTTGTTAACGAAAAACTCAACATTGATGGTAGCCTCTATGTTTGGGATGACACTAGTAATCAGCGCTTTCTTTTCCGAGAAGCTCGTAAACCACGCGATATTCACTGACTGGACAGGCGTAGTAGTTCAAATGAACTGAGATTGCTAAGTTTTAACGCCCGCAGCGTAGTAAATAAGACTGAACAGCTTGAACAACTTCTTTTTAAATACGATCCACACATAACCATAGTGTCTGAAGTTTGGCTATATGGTGATACCAGTGATGCGAATGTAATCCCGCTTTCATATCAAAACTATCGACGCGATCGCACCAGTCTAGGTGGAGGCGTGGCGATAATACTCAAAGATAGTTTTGTCGCCAGCGTAATCGCGCGGATAGACGTCCACGGAAGCCTTTTTTAAAACTAAACTATTGGGACCATATGTTTGTCTTATGCGCTGTCTAGGGGCCACCATATTTCCCTCCCGAGTTCCTATCGCTACTCTATGATTACATGTCATCGTTAAGGTGTCATCGCATCATAATGGCTGGTGATTTTAACCTACCTTTCATCAAGCGGTCGAAAAAGTCTGCTTCACATCTTATTGATAGCCCTCTGACATTATGCTTTCCTGCAACTTGGAGCAAGTTGTACTTGAGAACACGTGGGTAATTGCAAATCATGACTCGATATTGGATCTTGTATTTCTCTGCAGAGATATTTCTGCGTGCGATGTGGCTATTGAGGAGGGTGTATCAGACCACAAGTTGATACTGGTCACTTGTAAACTTGTTGATTGCACGCAACATCCACAAAGAATTCCGAAAATGGTGAATGACATGGCAGAAACTGATGATCAATTCATTCTTGATGTATTATGGCAGCTAGTCAACCAGCGACCCCAAACTAATGTCGTTTCTTTGTGGCTTTCTTTTAAGAGCACTGTACATCACTGTTTTGACACCTTCGTTCCTGATCGTCGTACTAAAACGAGGTGAAGAAACTCTTGGATTACCCGTGACATTCTACACTTCAAGCGAACGCTAAAGCGAGCCAAAAAGAAATTAAGCAGAAACCCCGACCTGACTCAACAACTTGAACTTCAACTTTCTGGCGCGCTATCTGCATGTCGAAATAAATATTTTTTCTTCAACCTTGTCAAGTTACTTAAAGTGTAATCGGGAAAACTTTTGGCGCTATCTGGGAAATAAAGCTTCTCATTAAAAAATTTAAATACAACAGCGTAACAGTTACAGACCTAACAGAAGTTTATAACATAACGAACGACTGCTTTCGTTCTGTGTTTTCTACAAAAGATGAGACAAATCGTGATCTTGATCCACCCTCGCTAGATTCAGATTTGATGGCCTTTGAAGGTGTGTTTTGACTGTTACTGGATGTAAAAATCTTCTGGGGGCCCTGACGTAATTCCGAACTCTTTCTTGCGTCGATATGCAGAACCAGTATCGCATATCTTAACTACCATATTCTGTGAATCGATCAAAACAGCAACCTTACCAGATGATTGGCGCCTTGCCGGAGTCGTATCTGTGCAGAAGAAAGGTGACCACCTGCTGAAAGAAAACTACCACCCAATTTCTCTTACGTAAGCGTACTGCAATGTACTCGAACACCGCATTGCTCATTTTATTACCGATTTCCTTGAAAGTAATAACCTGTTGTCTTCAGCTCAACATAGCTTTCCAAAACAATTATCAACGTCCACGCAGCTCGTAAGAATAGTCCACGACATCGCATTGATCCTTGATTATTCTGATCAGGTAGATTAATTTTTTTACTTTAGCAAGGCATTTATCGTATCCGTCATGTAAAACTTCTCCTGAAGCTCAAAAACCTTAATCTGCAATATTTCATCATTAATTGGATAGATGCTTATCTTTCAATTCGTGCTCAGTACGTTGATGTGAGGGACACGGTTGTATCTTCGGGGGTTCCACAAGGAAGTGTACTAAGGCCGATTCTTTCCCTTATATATATCAAGGACTTAGTTGATATGGCTGATTTTAATATTATTATCCGACTGCTCGCTGACGCCTGCGTTCTATATAAGAAAGTAACATGTCAACAAGATCAGGCATACTTGGATTCCGCCTTAAAAAAAGTTAGTGAATGGTGTACCTGGTCGACAGTGGCATTAAACCCCGATAAAACTGTCTTTCTATGTGTGACGAAGACAAAAAATAACCATTCACGTTTACATGCCCCATTCAATGAACACCAGTACATGAAGTAAATAGATATAACTATCTGGGAATAACCATTTCTAACACGCTCTCATGGTCCACGCATATAACAAATGTCCGCATGCGCATCAGCTTCACGAAAACTTGGTTTTCTAAGACACAAGTTGAGAAAAGCACCTCCCAATTAAAAAACTCTTGCATATAAAACATGCAATCTACCAAAGCTAGAATATGCATCAGTGGTTTGGGACTCTTTCTACAAAAAAGACATTAAAAATTAGATGGTTTAAAGACGCGCCGTACATTTTATTTTTGTAAAGTTTGAATCAACAGATTGTCCTACCAAGTTAATGAAGGAAAATAACATTCCTGTGCTTGAAAATCGCCGCAAAATCGCGCGTCTCAAATGTTTGTGTTCCGTTTATAATAGGAAGGTCAATGTACCTGCGCAGACCTACATGCAGCCGTTCTTACAACGCGCATCCAGGCATCGTCATATGCATATAACCTACTCCATACACTGCTCGGACAAACATATTCGATTATTCTTTTTTTCCCCGAACAATTCTTCAGTGGAACAATTTGCCTCCCGATGTCCTTTGTGCTGCTGACTTCGAGAAAGCTTTGCTTGGTATGAACTTTGATAGAGCCGGAGCTTTTGTGTACTGCTACTATTCACTGTGCTGCTTTCAAATTAGTTGCCTTTTTTGTCATAGTTTTTTAATCTGCGTGGACAATTTAGCAGATTGTAATTATTGAATGTGGCTGTATTATCCAAGTGCGTATATATATAGGCGTATATATATGTACATATACGTCCGTGTTTATATATATATATATATATATATATATGCTAGACATTGGCTTTCATTATATTACTGTCCATTCCATTTCATCATTTATGTTGTATCGATTGCCCGCTGTTTATTCTTGCATAATTTAATTATTGCTTTTGATGTGGGTATAATTGATTGTTTGTTCCCCTCCGCACATTCCTGGTCTTCAATAGCCGCTGTATTTCCTAAATAAATAAATAAATAAATAAATAAATAAATAAATAAATAAATAAATAAATAAATAAATAAGATATTGCAGAAACCAGGTGTCACAAAAGTAGCTTCGCAAGAAAATAAGTGCTCAGCATTTGTAAAATTATTTGTGAGATGCTAAATTTGAAGCGAAGCTTTAAGCGTCACCATGTATACATAGGAAAAAAAAACAGAACACCACCTGGTGGTAAATCCCACCGAAATGTTTCTTTTTTTATGCTGCGTGACTTGAAAACCGCTGTGAGGGCTACGGCGTTGCGGTGCTGAGCACGAAATCGCGGGTTAGATTCCCGTCTGCAGCAGCTGTATTTTCATGGGGGCGAAATGCAAAAACGCTTATTAACATTCATTTATGTGGCCGTAAAGAAGGTGGTCTCAATTATTTCGGAGTTCCCCACTACGAGCGTGCCTCACGATCAAATTGTGGGTGCGGAACATAAAACCAGTGACTCTTTAAAATCGCAATTAGCATTGCTTGCGAACTCTAGTGCTGGGAGGAATCCAAGCCGTGCCAAGACGTTCCACCACTGGAATGACTAGCACTGCAGTCGGCGGGATGTGGCATGAGACATCACGTGGGCGCAGATGGCGCGTCTTCTGGTTCGAAACTAGGGGAGCGGACTGAGAACGAACATTGTAGCAACGCCAAAGAAGCCTCAGCGGCGCTGCATGTGGTTCGCAGCTGACCTATGATAAATAACAAGACACCAAAAATAATTCCGTAAAAGAAGTACAGTACGTGACGACCAAGTGTCAACGCTACAGAAGACAAAGCCGACGTACACGGTTGCTCAATTGATTCGATATATAAATGTCGATTATCAGCCTCCATTCAGTCTCTTTTTCGTGTTTATTATTCATCTAATGCGTATTTTAATCACATAATATTTCACACGCAACTGTGATGATGCCCGTCGAGTGTCCTTGGCAGTCCTGCAAAGTCGAGCGCGCTCGCTGTATTCTTCAGAAGTATCGGCAGCCACACATCTGTGTAGGGGCGACTCTCTTCCGCTAGGGCCTCCAAACGCGGCTCGACGTCCCGCAGCATCTGGCGGGTGCGATACGAATCACGCATTTGGGCAGGACTGGCCTCGCAAGCTTCGGCCGCCTACATGGCACGGCTGACGTCATGCTTAACGCGCGTCGATACTCTCATTGGCCCGTCGAACACGCGGAGCCTCGGCGCGCTTGCATTTCCTTTCTTCAGCGCCGGCAGCTGTCTTTTGACGCGGCGCCATTTTGTCGTTACGAATCTCCAAGGGGCAATTTATAGTCTGGCATTTTCAGCGTGTCAGGCAGCGGCCGGCGAAGTCGGATACGTCACGCCTGCGACGCCAGAATAGCCGAAGATTTGTCTCTTGTACAGACCTTTTCATCGGGCGAGGAGGAAACAGCGCGTGGCGAGCCTTTCCTCCTCTCTTGCTTGTGCTTCTGGCGACGCGGCCTTTCTTGAATGTGTTGCCGTCGCGTTCTGCTGAACGAGTTAGAGATGCTTTAGCGCATTCCCCTTTAAATTTACGCGATGTCAATTCAAATGAGGTCGTCGAAGAACGACTGCGTAGCGTTTGGTTGCAGTGGTAACCCTAACGTTCTGAAAGTTCCCTTGGCTGTGCAGACATGAGACGTGCACCATCGGCCACGATGTGTGTGCGTGTTGTGAACTATTTTGGCTATATCGGAGTTTCACCCCACGCAAAGAAGCGGCGTCTGTCAATTGCCAGCGTGAATTCGCAAATATTGTCACTATCTGATCTCTTGGTGTGGGAACTAAAATATAGAGTGCTCGTCTATGGCCAACCTGACGCAAACCCATAATCCCAATGCAACCCAAAGGAACCCCAAGCCGCACAGCAAGCATAACGGGAGGCGTATTTGTGTCATACCGCGATTTATGTACCTGCTTATTCCTTTATTTCTTTATTTATTTCTAGCGAATATTACTTATAATATCACCGGTTTAGATGGGTGATCTGAAGAGGTGGGCAATAATTCCACGTAAAATCGCAATGTCCAGGTAGCTGTAATAAAGAGATTCATGAATTATCTTTCAATAATTCCCTTTGTTAGATGCTGAAATTGAGCAGTCTTGAAGCCACGCCTGCTTAGCTGAAGTTTTCAGACTAGCACTAATACAGACATCTGAGAGTCGCCAATATAGTAGAAATATATTAGCGTTCCTGTAAAAAAAATTCACAAGAGTTCTAGGAGTTGGGAAAGATATTAACTGCAACGCCAATGCAGAATTTAGCCCATTTTGGGGACTGATATCTCGAATCTGAGGTTACTCTCAGGATTTATGCTGGGCAAGTAGGGGGACTTCACACTGTCTCGGTTTCAATTTCCCAATTTCATAATGTGCATAATTGAGAAAGTTTATTAGTGCATTATTTTATTTATATAAATGGTCATTTCAGTTTGTCATGCAATTACTGTCCACCTCTCTGTAATCTAGTTGAACGGACCAAACTGCGCCATCCTTTACAGGCGATCTTGAAAAACTTCGTCCCCCAAAATAATTAAATGAGACACCTGAAGATCTTGTTCACAGTAAAGTGGAAATATTGCATGACGACATATAACGCGCGCGTGCAACGAGTCATCGAGAATCGGTGCGAGAATGGCTGTTGTTTCACAGTGCACAACTCGAATATATCTTATTGCTTAGTACTCGCGAAAAAATAAAATAAAGAAAAGCGGTTCGGCCAGCTCTATTGCGACAACCGCATCCAATGGCAAGGCATTATATTTGTATTTTGTGAAGATACAGTGTGTGTATAGCGTTCTGTGTTTGCAGTATGTACACGACCAGTCATATTGCAGTTACCAACTTCTCTTGTTTTTCAGGCACTTACAGGTGTCAGGTCGACGGATACTGTGCCGCTCAAATTCGGTATACATTCAACTTTCGACTTCCTGGCGTCGGTGGTTGAAGCGAGATATTTGGCTACAGATGCAGCAGTAGAGACGAACAGGTCGAGGCGCACGATACGGTATTCAAGATTGCGCTGCATGTTCCCTGGCTTCTATCAAATCCAAGTAGCCACAATGAGAATATATAGGTGCGTTAAGAGTGGTGCGTCTTAGCGATGCAACATCCGCGCACGTGCATGTATAGGTCACCCTACCGGAGAAGTAGGTGTCGTGCTTGTGGTCATCGTTGACACTCTTGCCTCACGACCTCGCGTGAAGGATAAGTTGGTAGCCAGACACGAGAAGTGGAAGAATGCCTTAACTCTTGTTTTACCAGGTCTCACTTAAGATCGCGTTATTCAGAAATGGTGGGCAGGGGCGAATCGTTAGAGTCTTGGTGAAGGCGAATACATCAGCTCGTTTAGAAGAGATAGAGAGGAAAGGTAAGGCACGGACGTTAGCCTGGTTGCACCTAGTTTGCTGCGTTACACTAGGGGTAGGGAAAGCGCGAGGTAAAGGGAAAAGGAAAAGGTAAATTAATAACACGTGATGCGCGCGCATTCGTAACTGCGTTCCCGGCACTTTCAAAGGCTTGTATAAAAGCTCATGAATGGCGAGGACATTGTGAACACTGGTATGGTTATGGACGAATTTAGGCGTTTAAGGCGGCGGAGCCGATGTGATTTACGATATGAAAAAACCTGTTCGGCCTCCGCATTGACGTCGTTCGCATGGCGGTACAGAATGAGAACGTCTTCGTTGTGGAAGTTTTTTCGATGGAAGTTTTGTGGCCAGTGTCTATCCTCTGTTTGGCGGCATGAGAACAGACAGAGGTATAAAAAAAGATGTGATACGCTTGGCCAGCAAACCCGGACTAAGAGACTGGTGATTGGTCTTAACCTCCGACCGGAACAGAGCTCCCGGTATCCGCGCCCGGGAGTTCTACCTGATCGGTCGTTCAGTAACTAAGGCGTTCTGCTGCTATGCATGAAGTCGTGGGTTTGATTCCCAACCGAGGCGGCCGCACTTCACTGCACATGAAATCTGTGAATGCACGTGTACATAGTCATAGGTTTAGGCGCACAGTAAAGTCCAAGGGGGGGGGGGGGGGGGAATATAGTCCTGAGCCCTCCTAACGGCGTCCCTCTTAACCCACTCAGCAGTTTCAGAATGCTAAGCCACACTTTTTGCCAACCCCTGGTCACAGATAAGGGCTCATCTTGCACACGCATCAGTCGTTATTGCCTTCTCCATCTCGCTGTGCTCATCCGCGGGCGTGGCTGAGTGAATTGGTGTTCTCTGACGGAGACCGACGGAGCGCGACAGAATATCTGTAGTTACAGCCACGTTTTGATAAGCGCGCGTTTATACTTACGTTTCAGGCCATTTTAATTAAAGAAGTAACTTGAAATTAAAACATAGCCCTCCACTAAAGCCTGCACGTGGAGTCTATAGGCAAAATTTGACATTAAAGCAGCAACAGGAATCAAGAACATCCGCTCACATTCTATTTTATGAAAGATGGCCATAACCTGAATGCTAAATCTTCGATACTCTTAGCTGCCTAATGGAAGTCAAGGCAGCGGTGGTATCAATTTAAACCTTTTGGCGAAACAGTTGGGGGACGGCGCCCGTTGTAGATTGCCCTTTAATTTACTTGCAATAGTTCGTACATCCCTGCTTTATTAGCAAAACTTTGGAGGTCGTTTAAGCTTCGCCTTCAAGAGTTGGAACACGATAGCGTTCAAAGATCCTTGACTGTTTCTTACACTTTCCGGCAACTGCAGCTTATGTAACCGTAATGTTTACCGGGAAACGCTGGCGGTGAACGCTATGCACGAAGGTGCGCTTTCTGGTAGAAATGCGGCCTCTTGCGTGGGCCGGACTTCTTTTGTTGTTTGCACCTTAAATATTTCAGCCTGAGAAGATTTAGCGTAAAAGGCATGCGCTGTCGGTGTTTTGTTTCATGACAATGGTTTGTGGGCTGTCACTCTCAAAATTCCGAGGAATAACTTTGTAAAGAATGCAAGACAAAGTGTGAGCAACTTTAGTGGTAAAATATATTTGGAGGGCCTGCGTGGTTGCGGATGACTTCCTCGGCTGCGGGCGGCAATGCCGACGCCGGATTTTCTGCGACACGGGGCCCTAAACGCTATCGCGTTAAAAAGAAAGCACCAATTGGTGTCGCAACACAGAAATACGCAGATGTCATCACCGAAAAAAAAAATACATGCAGCCCGCGGAAGTTTCTTTAGAAGGTGGGTGACGTCAATGCGAACAAACATGAAAAAAAAAATGCGCAAATGTGCCCTTCAACTTTGCACATGTTTTTACACAGCAAGCACGAAAGATTCCGCGAATGATGTGCAGGCTATTTCAGGGAATTGACAATTCAATTTGGCGCCAGTTCCAGCACACATACAAAAAAAAGCAAAAACAAAAAGTACGCGTTTGTTTTCGAGTGATGCATTGAACTATTTCTACTATGAGTTAGCTTGGCTTATACATTTCTTATATTACGCGCAGTTTCCAAATTCTGTTTTAGCTTCATTCTTCTCTGTGTGAAGATAATCATTTACTCGTGGAACTCTCTCTATTTCTTGAGTGTTGCAAGATTAGTGCGGCTACAGAGTTCAGTAAGAGCTTACTCACAGTGATGGAATCTCACAGTTTGTGGACGCGTCGCAGCAGAATCTCAGTGGCCTCTTTCGAAAGCCTTTGATGTCGGCTTTCCCAGACAAGATGCGTTTATTCAAAGAATGGACCCGCGAGTGATGTGTATGCTACAAGTTTGGCTTGCTTATTCAGTATTTAAGATGATCTTGATACAAACTTTTACGGAAGCGTCACAAGTTAGGTTACACGTTATATAAATATAGGATATTTAGTCTCATCTAGAGATCTATATATAAGCACTATTTTACTAATGTCTCAGTCACTGTTAATCATGTTGTTATCATCGATTTAGCACGCTTTGGGTAGTAACTCGTATGCATGTTTTGCAAAATGTTTACTTATTCATCACAGCGAACATTATATGGCTTAAGTTCATTAGTCACACATGACCCAAACTCTCAGTCGATACGCACCAATGCTATTACTACTCCAATGACCTTTGCAAAGGCATATGAGTTTCTCAATCAATGTTTTTTCATACTAATGGGGTATCGAACGCTCTGAGGATCATGGACGTATGGATATGTACTCAGCAACCAATAACACCACAGTTTCCCGAAGCATGTCACACCTTAAATGAGCCAAATAAACGGACTAGATAATTTTGAGCATCTGGCAAATGTCCTTCAAATACCGTACAATCTAGCCGGCGATGGCCATCGTATATAGCGATGCTGATCCCCGAAGCAGTTCACTGGGCGTCAGCCATTCACGTCGCAAAACATCTTGCACTCGCCGCCTAAAGGTCGCCTTTCTCGCGGCCGTGTTGTCGTCATCGTCATTTTTTCTCGCTGAACAGCGCAAAGTGCTCTTCACAGATAACTTGTGTGTTCACATAAAGGTCTCAGAGGGCGCAGCATGCTTGCAATAGTGTTTTCTCAATATGGTTTCTTCCTCTATACCGCTGTCCATTTCGTGTGCTCTGGAAACGACTTCACAAGTCTTCAACGTAGTGACGTCAGCCCGAGCACACTTTACAGAATTATTATTGAAATCATGTAGTTATATGCTCTTGATATATGTTCTGTCTCTCATTACTCTGAGAATTAGAATAAAGAAGACAGGCATGGCGTAGTACTCTATATACCCAGTTGCTAAAGCGAGACAGCAGGCAATATACTTTGATTATTTGCGCTCATAGCATTTATGTCGTAGGGATACTATTGCTGGCAAGTCAAAGAATTGCCATGATTATATCTAGGACTTGAAACGACCCCACGCACACGAACATCCGCATTGCAGCGGCCAAGTCCATTTAGGCCATTGCTGTCAAATAGTGCGTCCCACACACAAGTATTTCCAAAAGGCAGCGCCTTCTAAACAACACCGCCATGGAAGTTTACGCGGGGCTTTCCTTAGCACCAGGTACACACGTTTTTGAAGGATACAACAAGGGCTCTGCATAGAGACATCATCATGGGACAATAAAAAAAAACCAGCACAAAGCCAAACATTATTTGCTTGGAAACTGCAAACTCACCTGCGGCAAATTGCGCTGATGTAGCTGTGGTGGAAGCCGTAGAAAGATGCCGTATTTACTCGAAGAAGGGTCACACACAATTATAGGTCGGTCCCTTATATATCGAACTCACCGAAAAAGAAAAAAATATATATAATCGACCCCTATTTTTTTAAAGACTCAAATAACTTTGAGCATGACAATCATTTATTTACCGTAAGGTCGCGCACTAAATCTCGCAAGTCAATGCTACAAGATGCACCTTCGTCGGAACTGCCAGAGAGGTCGTCCTCATAGGACGCCTCGCAGGCGTTCTCGGCACCCCAAGCGACGCCGTCCTCGGTGCCGTCGGGTGCGTTTCGGTGTCAGGCATTCCTTAAAGCGAGTCTGGATAACTTTCCGACTGGTTTTATGGCGTGTGCGACGGAGGGACTCCGTTAGGTTAGTACATGTGTTAGCTTTGTTCACAAATCTAGGTAGTGATTCCTTCGTCACGAATATAGGGGCGCGATCTTGTACGCGTTCCAAAATGGAACGGAGGCGGTCCGTTCCATCGAGCCGCACACGATTGGTCAATTTGATCGTCACGGTTCAAATTGACCAATCGTGTGCGGCTCACGGTTCAAATTGACCAATCGTGTGCGGCTCGATGGAACGGACCGCCTCCGTTCCATTTTGTAACGCGTACAAAATCGCGCCCTAGGTGGATACCACATATCGCGTAACACTTTCAAAAAGTAATATCGACCTATATTCGAATAAATACAGCAAGTTACTGCACTTCTCAGAGCACTGACAAATCACGGCTTTCGTCGCAAAGTGCAGAAAAGGATCTAGACACTGCGTTTGTGGTTTCTCTTAGAGCACGTCAAAAGACACAGGTGGCAGATATTATTCCGGAGCATCGCATAATGGCGCTTCTCATAGTAAGTTATGGGATCTTAAACCACATGTAACATGTAACATAAACCTAAGTACACTCCATTTATTATGTAATTCAAATAATTGCTACCTATGTGCCACTTGCAATCTAGCTTAGTTTTATTACTCTCCACCCGCCGTGGTTGCTCAGTGTCTATGGTGTTGGGCTGCTGAGCACGAGGTCGCGGGATCGAATCCCGGCCACGGCGGCCGAATTTCGATGAGGGTGAAATGCGAAAACACCCGTGTACTTAGATTTAGGTGCACGTTAATGAACCTCAGGTGGTCTAAATTTCCGGAGTCCCCCACTACGGCGTGCCTCATAATCAGATCGTGGTTTTGGCACGTAAAACCCCCTAATTTAATTTTTTTATTACTCTCCGATTAATTCATATGGCTAGCTCATTTAACAAATGTCTACATTGCATCTTCGTTCTGTCAATTTACCGCTACGGCTTATTCTAAAAGCGACAAGTCAGTTGCTTTCGCTCTGGAGCAGTGCGGCTTTTAGCCCACTATTTTTTACCAACGTGCCTACAGGAAACAAAACGCTGAGTTCAATTCATAAAGTTTTCACGGAGGTCTTCGAGGTTGTGAGGGGCTGCGGCGCCCATTCTTCTGCTGTCGCGGTTGGAGCTGTTTGTTAACTGCTACGATATAGGAAATTTTACTCTCGTAGTAGTTGCCAAACAGTGGAATAATTGCGAGACGCCGCGGAGCGACATTTTCTGTATTTGTCGTAGGTTCCCACAATGATGTGCTGAATTCTTGTACAGATTCTAGGAACAGTACTTCAGTGTGCTTCCCTACTTAGCATAATTAAAGCAATTTCTTAGCACATATACTCACTGCGGCTCTTTATGTGCTCACAGCCTTATTCTTTAGTCTCCCCGCGTGCTTCGTATATATTCCGGAACACCCCAAGTAGAGGCTTTGCCTGCGAAATTCTTGACTTGAGTGAAAACGTTCAAGTGCTTCCACAACTATAGCGAAATAATGTACTCCAACGGAAATAGTCTATCCAACACTTGGGCAACCATGCATGCAATCATTCTTTACCATTTCGAAAGTATGAGATAATCGCTGAGAAAGCTTCGTGGACTTTTTTCCATTAAAGCCACCCTGCCTACTCATTCGTCCTTGCTTTTCTGAGACGACGCACTGCGGAAAGGTCCAACCGGCGCGACTCATCTGAGTTGTAGAGAGCACTCGACTTTCCAGCTCTTTTTAAGTGCGCGCTCAAGAAGCGCGCAGACGTAATTAGAATATGCATGGCGCGGCTCATGAAAATGCTAGTTCAGAGTTCACTGGCTTGAGGCAAGCACTGCAGTTGCTCTGACGCTCTATATCGACGAGCACCCCACAAGACACATAAATGACGCGCGTTCCACGCCGTTGAGCAGAAAACAGTGTGAAGTACTGGAAAATGGCTCGAAGGAGTTCGAAATGGCGGTGAAGTGAAGGCAGGTGCGAGCGGCAGCCGGCGGAGATCGACGCCGTCTACGTGTACCCAAGTGTGCGACGTTTAGTCATCAAGCACGTGATATCTTTATACGCCCGACGTCGTGCGAAGTGCAGCACGATCATTTATTACTCTTTCTGGTCGTACTCAAGGGCAACTTCCTGTGGCAATGAAGGAAAGAAACTACGGAGGCAAAACGCATACAAATAAGAATGCTCCTGAAAAAAGTCCCGCATTTTCATCCGCGTTTAAGTTTATATCGCGCAAGAGTGAAAGAAAATACCATAATTATAATATTCCAAACAACAAAAATGTCAGAAATATAAGCGTTAAATTTGACGTATCTTTCTCCTGTCGTCCACCGCGCTTGTGCAAATGGGAAACCGTCGCACGTGGAAGCTGCGTGCATTACGTACCTGTTCAAAAAAAAAAAAAAAAAAAAAAAAAAAAAACATTGCTAAGGTGGGCATGACTACATGACACAGTAATTCGTGTGCAGAAGCTCCCCTTCGTAACTTTACCTTCACTGCGACAAAAAAAGTTCTTCACGAGCATAACACTCACCAAAGCGTTCAACAGTATAGCAGCTGACGATCACTGCAAGCTGTAGACAGCATTCACGCGTTATGCATAGTCCAGGCTGTCATATTTTCGGAAAAGCTGTTTCTTACCCCTGTACGCAAAAAAAAGCGCTTCATATTGCCGTAGTCAGCCACGGTTGCTCCCTTCAGTCCCTCCGAACTGTCGCACAAGGGTACTGTTGCTGGTAGTTTCCCCAGTCGAAATCACTCTCGGCTTAACTTGCAGCTCCCTGGTGCTGCCATCAAGCAGCTCGGCAGCAGTCAAACGGGACCACAGTCGGCGTAGTCACTTGGCTTGCTGTGCGACCTACAGACCTCGACAAATGTTTCGGTACCATTCAGCGGGCACAGACGTTCATGACTTCGGTCTTCCACTTCCATTGCAGTGGTGCTGATGATGGCGATAGGTGCCTGGCGCGTTTTAACCCGTTTCGAAATATAAACGATGACTAGATGCACTAAATCTCGAGAAACTTTTGGGACCCGAATATAGTACGAGATTAAGGTTGTGTATGTCAAATTTGGAAGAAAAATAAACTTTTGCATTCTTAGGATGAGACACGTGCTTTCCGGAGCCTATCTGCCTGACTATTTGTCTAATAATTTTCCTGCCAAGTTGGGTCACTTGGTAATAAATTGTCTAACGCCTTGAGCGTTGGGCTGCTATGCTGATAAAACCGGCCTCAATACCAACCGTGACACCGACTTGATCCATGGGGTATTTGACACTTGACACTATGTTGCGCTCTTCAATGAAGCCATTCGATGCCAACTTGCGTCACTGTGTATGTGCCACTGGGCAAGCGCATGAATTCAATAAAAAATAACAAAAATGAAAAAGAAAGCAATCAAAAGCTGCTCCGTTGCATGGCTTAGTCTAGCCCCCGCCTCATGTATTCAGATCATCTTGTCTGAATAGATATTTGCACACGCGCCACGTGTGGTATTCGCGGTGGTGGCGCTAGACGGCCGAACATGTCCAGAGAGAAGCGCATGAGAGAAACCCTGCTGCATACACAACTCAACACAAAGCGTCCCTGTGGCTGCAGTAGAGTGTGTTGCTACATTGCTTGAATGCTAATGGCATTAACGCTGACATTAACCGAGAGTTGGGTTCTGCCTGAATGTTTTACGTAAGGATTTTTTTATGGCAGTGGAGTAGTATAGTCTGATCCAATTGTAACAGAAGCACTCCATTAGTATTCAAACCAACGTAACTTTTACATTGCATCAACTTCAAACAGTGCGTCGTGCAACGCGTTAGTACACCTACTCTATCGCTAAAAGTTACTACCGAAGTTCTCGTGGCATAATCAGACCAGAAAGATTGATGAACCTTTAGTTTACCAACTGCTAAACTGCTTGCGCGCCAGACGGACTGCAGCATCTTGCGACCTCAGCACCTACTATTCTTTGGCTGTACTAGATAAAGCCAGGTAAAATCAAGGGACAGCCTTCCTTGAACATGGGGAGTTTTCTCACCCATTACCAATGTGGGAGTATATTCGTCGGAACATGGTTCTCATCTTGCGATCTTATCGCACTTGCACGTCTATTGACTCAAAGAATGGACGCAGGAGTGATGTGTACATCACTACTTTGGCTTTGCATGTCTAGTGTTCAAGACAGTGCTGAAAAAATGCACTGTTCAGAGCCACTGACACCTGTTTACGTCAGCGTTCCAAGTCAGGTTACAGGCAATATGAATTATACAATATTTATTATTTTACACTGATATGACTACATTACCAATCTCTAGGTCACGGTTCTTCATACCGTTCCCTTGATTATTCGCACTTAATGAAATAATTCGTATACCTGTTGCACTGGACGTGGTCGTCGTTATTGATCACAGTGAATTTTAGCTGATTAGTGTTCGCTTACGAGATACTATACCAACTTACGAGATACTATACCACGTCATTGAAAATATCATTATTACCCTCAATGGAATTTGTGTTGGCATTGCTGTCTAGTTCGATGGTTCTCCATTCTAATTTGAAATCGAGCCCTGCAATGATCATGTGTTTGCACTAAATTCTCTGTAACATTACAGTTGACTGCAGCACGCAACAACTGATAAGAGTAGAACACGTCATTTCTAAGCGCCAGGCAAATGTTCTTTAAATACTGAAAAAATTGAGGGGGCGATGGCCGTTGTAACACAGCCGATTCTCGAAGCAATGCACTGTACGTCAGCCGTTGAGGTCGCACTGCCAAAACAGCTAGGACTCGAAGCATGAAGGTCATCCTTCTCATTGTGTTGTCGTCACCATCGTTTTTCTTCACTGAAGTGCACATTACTATCCTCCCAGATTGCGCCAGAGTAGCGCGCGTCCTCTGGTAGGCCTGTCGCCGGGGGCTGTGGTGAAAAGCGCCCACGCGTCACCCACGCGCTGGCTCTCGCGATCTCCAGATTAGCGAGGCAGTCGCGCCACACTTAGCTCCGTTTGCAACGTGCCGCATGAGACAGATTGTCCGCGCCAGCCAATATATCGCGAAATGAAAACACGTATAGAGCTGCGCTCAAATATCGCGTTAGGGAGTATCGTAATCGTCGGTGAGTTCTTTAAAGGTGGTTTCGTCGTCTACTGCTGTGCCGTTCTTGTGCGCTGCAAAAGAGTTCAAAATTATTTTTATTAAACTGCGGTCAGCCTAAGCACATTGACGTCAATATTAAGCCATGTCGGATATGCTCCTGCGACATGGTTGGTTTTTCTCATTATAATGCGAAATAGAAAAAAAAAATAAGCAAGACAGTTATGACGTCGTATTCTGTACGACTAGTTTCAAAAGCCAAGCCGCAGAGGATATGCTCTTTAATTACTTGCTTTTATTTAGTTTATATCTTAGCGAACCTCTTATCACCATGCCGAATGATGGTCACGGCTATATCCTGGGAATGTAAAATAGCAACGTAGACGGTAGCACACGAACTTCCGCTGCAAATTCTCATTGATGATGATGATGATGTGTGGTGTTTTGTGGCGCAAGGGCCAGTTATGGCCAAAGAGCGCCATGCCAGTGTTTGTGAGTGTGCAGTGGAGCGATGAATTCTGAGAAGTAGATGAAGCGTGGCTGTAAAAGGGCCTAAAATAATCGCTGTAAAGTGCGTAAAATATATATGTACTAAAATCATGGCAATGACTAATGATGTGTACTATGAAATGAGGAATGCATTGAGAAAGAAGAATAACATATTTAAAATATTTAAGATACAGTAATTGGCAAGAAGCACTACTACCTAAACAGAGCCCTTGAACCACAAGGGCCTGGAGGCATGTGCTATAAAAATTATCACAGCAACATCCTCTGGAGAGAGGATGTGCTACGAACCTATTGGGCTAATAACATGTAGCACAACATCATTCAAAAAATCGAGGACTGCTTTGGCATTAAAAAGCGGTTCTTCACCAATAAATAGCATGGGATGTAGAGGGATATTGTAGCGGTATGCTACCGGAAAATGTTTCCTTCTCTCGGCTTCGGCTTCCCGGCACTCCACGAGGACATGGAGGACGGTCAGCCTCTCACCACATCTACCACAGGTTGGTGGTTCATCACCAGTAAGCAGAAAATTGTGGGTGCCATATGTATGTCCTATTCTTAGACGACAGAACAGGACATCAGTTCGTCGTGTTTTCATTACGGGTGGCCAGAAACCTAACTGTGGTTTTATCAAGTGAAGCTTATTATTTCTTTCAGCGTCCCACAAGCGCTGCCAGTGGTCTCGCAGTTTTCTTCGCAGAAAAGGCTTCAAATCTGCGGGAGGAATAGTAGCCGCAGGATTAATAGCTTGCGATGTAGTTGATGTGGCCAACTTGTCTGCAAGCACATTACCCTCAATGCCTCTATGGCCAGGCACCCAGCATACAGTCACATGCTGGTTAGATATATATGCTCTGCATAAACTGGAATAGAGCTCAGTAAGTACAGGATTTTTGTTTTTGCAGAGTGACATCAGAGCGTTCACCACGCTTAGGGAGTCTGTAAATATAACTGCTTTTTGAAGTTTTGATGCCCTTATATGATTCACAGCCGACAATAGTGCATAGGCCTCAGCGGTAAAGATACTCGTTTCCGGGTGGAGTACACCGGATTCCGAAAAGGATGGGCCGACGGCTGCATAAGATACCCTGGCATGTGACTTGGAAGCATCTGTGTAAAACTGTGTACACGAGTATTTAGATTGCAGTTCTAAGAAATGCATTTTAATGTGTGCCTCTGGCGCGTGTTTAGTGACCTCTATGAACGATGTGTCACACTCTATGAGTTGCCAGTGCCACGGTGGCAATAGTTTCGCTGGAGCCATAAGACATTGTTCAAGCAGCGGAACACCCATTTCCTCACTGAGGTTCCTCACACGCAAAGAGAACGGCTTTCTCGCTGCAGGTCGGTTACGGAAGAGTGTGGCAGCGGATACATCGTTTATTGTTGAATAAGAAGGACGTTCAACATTTGCTTTTACTTTCAGAAAATATTTAAAACTGCTGTATGACCGCTGCAGATGAAGTGACCACAGATTCGACTCTACGTAGAGGCTCTGGATTGGACTTGTCCTGAAAGCACCAGTCGCGAGGCGGATACCCAGATGGTGGACGGGGTCTAGGATTTTTAGTGCACTTGGCGTTGCTGAATTATAAATTATAGACCCGTAATCAAGGCGCGAGAGGACAAGACTGTTGTACAAGTTTAAGAGACACTTTCGATCACTGCCCCATGTTGTGCGCGATAGAAGCTTTAGGAGGTTTATTGTCCTCAGGCACTTTGTCCTCAGACGCTTAATATGAGGAATAAACGTGAGCTTAGAATCTAGAATGATTCCCAAAAACTTGTGCTCGCTGCTCACAGAGAGCGCATCTCCTTTGATTTCAATAGTTGGGACTGGCGTAACGCCTCTCTTGTTTGTGAAGAGTACGCAAGTGCTCTTCTGTGAATTAACTTTGAAACCATTTTCATCTGCCCATTTGGACAATTTGTTTATTCCAAGCTGCACTTGTCGTTCGCAGATGGCAACATTGCATGACTTGAAGGCTATTTGCACATCGTCGACATAAGCAGAATAAAACATTGTGCGTGGAATGACTGTGTGCAGGGAATTCATTTTTACTATAAATAGTGTGCAACTAAGCACGCCTCCCTGTGGCACACCGGTCTCTTGGGTGAATGACTTGGACAAAGCGTTGCCCACTCTTACGCGGAATGTGCGATTAGATAGGTAACTTTCGATGGTATTTAACATGTTGCCACGGACACCCATCGCCGAGAGATCTCGGAGAATGCCGTAGCGCCATGTCGTGTCGTAAGCCTTTTCTAGGTCCAGAAATACTGAGAGGCAAAACTGCTTATGTATAAAAGCATCTCTAATATAAGATTCAAGGCGAACAAGGTGGTCTGTTGTGGACATACCTTCTCTGAAACCGCACTGTAAGGGATCGAGTATTTTGTTGCTTTCAAGAAAATGGATGAGGCGCCGGTTAATCATTTTCTCGAAGAGTTTGCATATACAACTTGTCAGAGCTATAGGCCTATAGCTACTGGCCGAAGAAGGTTCCTTGCCATCTTTGAGAATAGGAATTACGATTGCTTCTTTCCATGCAATCGGAATGTAGCCGGCAGAGAACATGGTGTTAAAGAGTGACAGTAGTGTTTTGTGGGTTTCAGGGTGTAAGTGTTTTATCATTTCATATAGTATTCTGTCACTTCCTGGAGCAGACGCGTTACAACAATTCAGTGAAGCCTGAAACTCCGCCATGCTAAATGGACAATTGTATGCTGCATTGGCTGTGTCTTTCTGACCCAGAGGTTGTCGCTCTGCTTGTTGCTGATATCTTAGAAATGTATGTGTGTAATGAGAGGTACTGGAAATATGCTCAAAATGTGCTCCTAGACAATCAGCCTGGTCCTCAAGAGTGTCTCCTTGTGTGTTTACTAAAGGTAGAGGATGGGTTTCGCGGCCTTTTATTTTGTTTACCCTGTTCCAGGCTTTGCGTTCGTCTGTATAAGAGTTGATGCTGGATATGTATTTTTCCCAACTTTCCCGTTTAGCGCGGCGGCGTGTTCTTCTACCTTGTGACTTAATCGCCTTGAAGTTAATTAGGTTTTCTGCGGTCGGGGAGTTACGAAGGAGATTCCAGGCCTTGTTTTGCTTTTTCCGGGCTTCCCTACACTCCTCATTCCACCATGGAATGCGTCGTTTCGAAGGCGACCCATTTGTTTGGGGTATACATACTGATGCAGCATCAATAATAAACGCTGTAAAGTATGCTACTGCAGCGTCAATATCAAGTGAACGGACATCGTCCCAGGGCAAATGTGTTTTTTCACGAAACCGCGTCCAGTCAGCTGAGTCGACTTTCCATCGAGGAACGTGTGTAGAGCACTCAGATTGTTTTGTAAGGTTTAGTACGATGAGGAAGTGATCACTTCCGTAAGGGTTGTTAATCACATCCCACTTCAGATATGGCACAATTGTACTGGACGCAATGCTTAAGTCTATGGAAGAAAATGTTTTATGTGTAGGGCTGTAGAATGTTGGCTCTTTTTTGTTAAGCAGGCAGGCACTTGAAGAGAGTAGAAAGTTTTCTATTAGTCGTCCTCTCGCATCACAGCGAGAGTCGCCCCACAGTGTACTATGTGCGTTTAGATCACCAACGACTATGTAAGGGTGATGGAGTTCATCAATAAAGCTTTGAAATGTTGTTCTAGAGAGTTGATAACTTGGGGGGATGTATATAGACGCGATGTTGACCAGTTTATTGAATAGCACTGCTTCGATAGCAACTGCTTCAAGAGGAGTTTGGAGTTGCAGTTTCCGACATGCAACGCCTCTGTCGGCAATTATAGCTACACCGCCTGACGATGTAGCAGCATCTTCCCGGTCTTTCCGGAAAATGGCGTATTGCTGAAGAAAGTTTGTCTGTGTAGGTTTAAGATGTGTCTCCTGAACACACAGCACCTTTGGATTGTATTTGTGTAAAAGTTCTTTAATGTCATCGAGGTTGTGCATTAGGCCTCTCACGTTCCAGTGTAATATTTGAGTATCCATTTTGTTTGTGTTTTTCGGCTGTGTGTCAAGAGACTAGTCTAGTTGGCTTACGGAGCCTTTCCAGGCCCCGTAATCTGGGGTTTGTCTTTCTTGGAGCGGTCGCGAGAATCGCGTCGCTCCGGAGGCGCTGGATGCGCCGCCTGGCTTGGGGTTGTGTCCATCGACTCCAAGGAGCCGCTGGACTTCCGCTCAAGCGAGCGGGGTGTTTTCGGGGTGGGCCTTGCCTCGAAAAGCAGGGCCTTGGAGGCCACCAACCCAGAGGTCGATGGACCCTCCTTGAGAGACGGCACAGCAGCGCTGGCTGCTGTCGCCTGGGGAGCTGGTGGCACGGCCGCAGCCACACTCTTCGTGGACCGGGCTGATGCCGGAGTCTGCTGCGGCGTTGCCCCCCTACGCGCCGCACCAGCATACCCTGCAGAATGAAGAAAAGAAACACGCTTTCGTGCTTCTTGGAAAGAGATGTTTTCTTTTACTTTGAGTGTGATGATGTCTTTTTCTTTTTTCCACGTAGGGCAGGATCGAGAATATGCTGCATGGTCACCATCGCAATTTGGACAGTGCAGGGCGCGAGTACAGTTGTCAGATGTATGTTCATGATCGGCACATTTTGCGCATGTCGATCGGCCTCGGCAGTTTTGAGAGCCATGGCCAAATCTTTGGCATTTGAAACATCTGCGCGGGTTCGGAATATATGTTCTTACTCGGATTTTCGTGTATCCTGTTTCAAGGGTATCTGGGAGAGTACTGGAGCCAAATGTAAGGATTAGATGCTTCGTGGGAATTTCAATGTTGTCTCGTTTAATCTTTATTCGCTGTACTTGTGTCACGTTTTGTTCTTTCCAGCCCTCGAGGAGCTCTTCTTCGGTCAAGTTCAGGAGGTCTCCGTCAGACACTACTCCTTTGCATGTGTTCATAGATCGGTGCGGAGTCACCGTGATTTTCACATTACCGAGTGTTACTAGATTGCAGAGATTTCCGTGCTGGTGCGGGTCGCGAACCTCAAGGAGGAGGTCGCCGCTGGCCATTTTCGTTACCTTGTAGCCGGGCCCTAGTGCATCAGTTATGCATTTGGCAACAATGAAGGGAGAAATCATTCTTGTGGTCTTTTCGGGGTTTTCACTGTGAATCACGTGAAATCGTGGGAAGGTGTCTTTGCGTTGGCCAAAAAAGTTCAGAGTTTCTTCGGTGCGCCCTCTTTTGCTAAGAAGGCGATCAGACAGACGAGGGAAGGACAAAACATCCATAGATAATTAGTTATTTTCGGAGGCTATGCCAGCCACCCACCACCGAGCCCAACAAGGGGACGCTACGAGACCCGAAGGAGACGCAGACGCCAGCTGTACATAGCCACTATAACCTAATATAATAGACCCAAGGTTGGATAGATTACACCAGGTTAACCCTTGCTGCCTGGAAAATTGGAAGTAAAACGAAGCGAAGAGAAGACAGGAGAGATGGAAAGTGGGGGAGAAAGACGAAGGCTGGAGGGAGAGAGAGACAGGAAGAGGCAACTACCGATTTCCCCCGGGCGGGTCAGTCCGGGGGTGCCGTCTACGTGAAGCCGAGGCCAAAGAGGTGTGTTGCCTCCGCCGGGGGGCCATAAAGGTCCAAACTCCCGGCTTCGGCTCAACCTCCAGGATCCCCTTTTCCCCGGACACGGCTAAGCCGCGCACGGTTAGACGCGGGAGGGTCCAACCCCCATGTGCTCGGGTCCGTGGTGTCGCAACACACCAAACGCCTGCTGACGCAGACGCCCCTGCGGGGCAAATTCTCATTAACACCATCACTCACAAAGATCATATCCTGCGCACATCTAGTTCGTAAAAGCAGGGTCTTGTAAAGAGCATCGAACCGGCATTTACGCATGGCTTTCGTTCAAGCACTTTCTACAAATACAGATTAGCAAGGGACGATCAGAGAAATGAAACACTAAACCAAAAGTTGTCCTCAAGTAACCTGCTCCTAACAAAAAAAATAACTGCGGAACAATCGGCTGATTTAGTTTGGGAAACGGTAAAAACATAAATACTGCACTTCAGAAAGCATCGAAAAGTCGCGGCTTCCGTTGCGGTGTGCATAAAATATTATTTAGACTTGTTCGTGGCTTCTTTTTAAGATCGGTAAACGTCACCATGTGGTGCACAATAATTCGGAGTCCCCCACATTGGCCCCTCTCGTAGCCTCTGAGTTTTCTTGTGAATTTAAAACAAACAATAACTTACTGTGAGCGCACGCCCACTCCATATAATAGCTTTTGAACCTAACGCTACGATAGTCACAATGAAATGTAAATTGTCGCATATAACATCTGCGGTGGCAGAGCTGGGCTAGTCCGTGGGCTGGTATGCAACACGTCCTGCATGAGTGAATACGCACACTCTAGGATGCACGCGACTGCTTGCTTTCTGCATAACAAGCGTGGTGAGTTTCCTATTACTTTCCACTCGGGTCTCACTGTATCGCCATCAACGTGAACAAGATCTGCAGCTGTTGTAATTAGGGCATTCCGCCGAGGAACATATTCAAGCGGCATCACTATTGGCCGCTGCCCCGCGTGCTCCAGAGAGGCAAGGACGACGAATAGGACCTGGAGCTAAGCACATTAGCTAGTCGGCGGCCAAGGAATAGTGGTACGCCTGGCCACGCCTCGGCCCATGCTTTCCTAATATGAACGCGGTTGGCCGCCGTTTAAGGGAGGGGGCGAGAGAGGCTGTCTCCCGTCCCTCTGGCCACTTCGACTCCATCAAGGACTCAACAAAAGTTGTTTCTCTCTATGCCTTTATTGGCGACCTCCACAATAAAAAGTAGTGCTAATGACAGCGATATCCAGTGCTTACACGGGGTCTTTTAATGCCTGGATTTGTTTCTCACAGTCTTTAGTCATTCGAGGCATGATCAGTGGCACAACTAAGTTGCCTGGGAGACAGGGATTGGTGAGCTGAAGTAACATTAATTTTTTAAAAGAACACTCCCAAAATCATCCACTTGCGTATCCAAACAATATGGCATTGTGTGACTACTCTATTGAGCTAGTTTGAAGGGAAATCAGGTTTTTCTTTTTTTCATTCACTCCAGGGGTCGTTCATATGTTTTAAATTGGCCAGTAAAATCCTGCGTTAACTATTCTACATAAATTTAGTGAAGCATTTGGCTTGTTTAATAGCTGTCCAATTTATTGCAGCAGCAGGCGTACTCGTAAACATTATCGAGCTAGCACCATAGATGCTGTAAAGCGCTACGTTATTGCTTTTTCGAAGACATTCCCGCCGTAGCGCCCGCGTTACAATATTGCGGTGTTAAGTCTGTTTTTTAACCTACTTCGATTGCATCTGAAGCATATAGGCCATGATCGATGTAAAATCCTGCCCTTACGGTGGCTCACGCTTCTCGGCACCGTGAAATGAATAGCTGGGGGGGAGCGACATAAGTTCGAGGCAGTCCGCGCCTTGAAATTAGCGCGTTACGTACGACAACTTCACATTTGCAATTTTTCTCGCAGCTTTACTGCCTTTCGCATGCCAAAGGTCCGACTTCTCAATGGACATCGGGGTGTTACGCGTTGTTTTCTCTGACGCACACTTCATCTGCAAAAGGTCGTGCTTACACACCTCATACAGCGGAGCTAACAGCCATGCATGTTATTTATAACATAGCGCAGTTATGCTCTCACTTCGTAAGAATATTTCATACTTGTTTTTCTCGTACAGAAGTTTTGCAATTTTCCAGACGCTCGTTCCTGCTGATCCTCGGCCATCATTCTCCATGCTGTTTACTAGTATATATTCGTAATTCGCTAGCTTGTCCTGCAATGCGGCGCCTTCGACAGCATTTCTGTATCATGCAAACATTTAAGTAGTCCCGCGGTAGGCATAGTCCTTGTCGCATTCAGGTGGCGCGCGATGTACACTCCTTCGGAATCTTTTATGTTTTTTGCTTCTATCACGCGTATTTTTTCTAGATTGGCAAGCTGCTGATGGGAAAGTCGAACAAATTCGTTTGAAGAGATGCGCAAAAGAAAAAGAACGAAACGCAGACACAAGTGTTTGGTGCAGTGTTTGGTGAAGTGTTAAAGGAAACACAACATCAGTATTTCGAGTCTAAGCCCAGTTTCGACATGACAGCCTTGACAATATTATCTCAGGAGAATAAGTAAGTGTACTACCGCTTACAAGAAGCACTGTTTGATCCCACTGTCATCATGCCGCTGCCATGCCAACGTCGTTATCGCACCATTGTCATCATTTCAGTGTCATCAACCCATTGTCCCCATACCATTGCCGTCATTCCAACGTCGTGTCATCCCGTTGTCATCATACCGTCATTGTCATACCACCGTCGTCACCCCAGTGTCGTTATCTCGCTGTCATCATATACCATCGTCATCATTGTAGTGTCATCATTCTGCAGTCGTCGTCGTACCAGCGTTATCGTTCAGCGTCCCCACTCGAGCGTCGTCATCACATTGTGCATCGTCGTCTGTAGGCATCGCCGTCTTTCTGTCATTGTGATTCCAATGTCTTCATGCCATTCTCGCCAGGCGATGGTCGTCATTGCGCCGTCATTCATGCGGTCGTCGTCATACCACCATTGTCATTTCGTCGTCTTCACCCTTCGTTGTGATGCACGAGAAGCGCATAATCGAGGGCAGCAAGTTTATGTTATGAAAATGTGTTCAACTTGGTCGTGTGCTCCTAAATTGCGAATGGTCGCTAAACAAAAACAGCTTTCTTCGCAAACACCCATAAAAGCTTCGCCGAAACTCGCTCCAGCAGCTCGTGTGATCCACGTATAATTTTGTTCTTGGGTAGCAGACTCCCGCCCAAAATATCGATTCCTGTTTGTTCAGAAAGCAGGACAGGCGGTGTGAACGCACGAATAACGCTTCGCGAAGCGTTTGTTTGTTGCTTGGGACGCTAATGACCACGTACGGCTTGATTGTGTGGCGATTATGGAACCAATAAAAGCACTGCAATATGTGATGTAATGGTAGCACGACGGCCGAATCAGCCTAACATCGGATCGTTGTGTAAGTAACGTCGAACTTCTAGACCTATAGTGCAGAGCGTCTAAGGTAGAACTTCTATCAGTTACTGCTCAGCTATGGGACGGCTTTCCGTCCCATTGAAATGCTGGCGCCGAAACAAATGTGTGTTAAACCTACAACAGTGCATCACTCTTGTCTTTCCTTACTTGTGTCTGCGTTTCGTTCTTTTTCTTTTGCGCATCTCTTCAAACGAATTTGTTTCGACTTTCCCATCTCGCAGCTTGCCAATCTGGAAAAAATAGGCGTGATAGAAGCAAAATACATAAAGGATTCCGAAGGAGTGCACATCGCGCGCCACCTGAATGCGACAAGGACTATGCCTACCGCGAGACTACTTAAATGTTTGCATGATACAGACATGCTGTCGAAGGCGCCGCACTGCAGGACAAACTAGCGAATTACGAATATATACTAGTAAGCAGCATGGAGAATGATGGCCGAGGATCAGCAGGAACGAGCGTCTGGAAAATTGCAAAACTTCTGTACCAGAAAAACAAGTGTGAAACACTGCACCAAACTGCATATACTCCACGAATTAGAAGGACCGCGGCGTCTTGCGAGCTCAGTGTTCACTACTCCTTCGCTGTACCGCACAAAGCCAGGTCAAATCAAAGGATAATAGGCCGAGAACAAGGAAAGTCGGCTCAACCATTACTTATGTTGGAGTGAACACAATGGCTGGAACGCGGGTTCTCCTACTGCGAAGTTCAATTTCGCCACGATGTTCCGTATGAAGTGCCCGTACGATAAGATCGTGCCCCACGCACTGTATGCAGTAAGCGTGCGATGATGAGCTGAGAAGGATGGTTGCTTGAACCAGGCTATCTTCCATAGCCCTGATATTCGAGGTTATTTTACTTAGGTCATCGCAAGCAATGCTTCCGCTTTAGGAGGAAGGGGCTATTTTTGTTCAGAGCACTACAACAGTGCGAACCCAAAATTGAGAAGAATAATTGACAAATGCGGGGCCGTTTTGTCACTGATGAAAAAGGGTACTTTGGTGATTGTGCAGCGAAACCCAGCGCACAGACAGAAAACACTGCACCTTAATGAACACGAGGCTACGCGACACTTACACTAGACAGATGAGGCAATATAATTTCTTAAAGATGGTAATCTCTAGAGTGCCCGTTAATGACACACTTGTGCATCATTTGTTATGGGACATTTGGCGTCTAGAGCAACACATAATCTGTCTTAGCGGTAGGCCGCTTCCGCTGAAGAGGCACGTAGGAAGGAAGTAACTAGAAAGGTACCTTGCGCAACGCATTTGAAGCCAATAAGGTCGGCCCAACACGTGATCGTGTATTGGTACGTTTTAGTGACTAGTGTCCAGCTTTACAGCCGCGGACACCGCACTCTCTCCCGAAAAAGCAACAGATACGACAGCAACGAGCGGATGCAGCAGTCGCACGTTGCCAATAGACGATAAATGTATACGTTGCAATATAAGCAATTAGACCTGCGCTAACAGATCAGGGGCGAAATTTACCAAGCTGCGCTGTTCTTACGCACTTTCTTAGCGAAAAAAAATGTGGTTGATCCCTCTTATATAGGAATCGGTATAGAACACGAAAGTGAAACGTGTCTTCAATGACATGCGGAGGCACCACATGCTACTTGCTCGAAAGCTACAACGCGCCGCAACCGACTGCGCTTACGAACGCGCATCCAAAGTGCATCCGAAGCGCAAGCGACGCGCGATGCGCCGCTCGGTTAGCACGGTCCCAAACAGTGTCGCCGTCTGGTGGCCTCCGGCGGAAGGCATCACCGGCGGTGCCAGCGTCTCCCATTAGAAACGCCCGGCGGTCGGCACACTAGTAAGTATATTCTAGGCACTATAGTCGTAGTGCTGAGACAACCGAAGCGTTCACTGTCGGTGCGCGTTAGTGTCATAATGCAGTACTTCTCTTTTCTGCTCGTAGGCGGCGGCACCGCCCGAGCAAGAGCGCGGGTACACGGAGGAGTGTTAGATATATAAGGCGCGTCTGTGTAGCTCTCTGCAATTGCGTTTGTGGCGCAATGGGTTAAACGCTCGGCGATCTATCGTCGCGGACCTAGAGGTCGTGGGTTCGATTTCCAAATTTTGCATGTTTGTGGAACTTTTTCTTCTGGTTTCTTTCTTTGTATTATGTTCGTGTACATTGTAAGGTGACGTATTTCCGTGACGGAAATACGTCACTGAAGTCTTGGTGGACCCCGGAATAAAACACTTTCGTGTTAAAAAAGGGGGGGGGGGGGGCTTGTCCCTCGTCAACGCATTCCCGCGACTAAAGGGCGCCCAGCATCGGTCAACCCAGCCGACCAGCGACGCCGAAGCCCCCCCCCCCCCACCCCCCCACCCCCCCACCCCACCTCACCACCTATTTTGTCTGTCTAGAACAGGTGCCCTGCCAAGTGTCTTCGCACCTTACGCTCTCTCCCCCTTCCTCTCCTTTGTTACGACGGACCTTTTAAAAGCGGCACACCGCCACATCCGAAGAATACCCCCTGAAGAAGGAGCCGAATTGGTTCCGAAACGTCGGGCTAGTAAATTTCCGTATTTGGTTGGAGTCAATCTCTAAGTCTTGGGAGCGAGGAGGAAGCATAACTCGGATTAAACGACAAGGAATGAAAGAAGCGCGGTTGCCTGATATCGCGATTGCACAGTAAGCGTTTGTAGTTGAGGCTATGCTCTTCCGACAAATCAGTGCACACCCCTATTCGACAGCTTCCTTTTCCGGGCGTCTGCTAGAGCGCCGACAAGCTCAACCGCGCTCGCCCGTTCACCACACCGCCGTCAAAAGAATTGCGGTGAAAGTGTTACGCATTCTGCTCACATTTCTGCCAGAGACAGGACTGCTGGACACATGGCGACATATTTGGCGCAGAAAGAGACGCTCAATCGGAGCAATTGGCGGCCAGGTCTGCCAGGCTCACTCCGCGTGTATACATTGCAACCACCACTCTATTAGAAAACTACTAATTGTCTTTATTTCGATAATAATTAAGGAATTAAAAAGAAAAGTTTCATAATAGATAGCAAATTTGTAGAGAGCTATACGGAGTAATGATATTAGCTTTATCAGCTGTATAAACTTGGACATGCAGCAGCACCGGCAACGCGCAGAACTGTTGTCGACGCCGTCGGCGTTTTGCCCGCGTTCGCTCAAAATGCGTGCGGCGTTGGTGACTGTTGCCGGAGCCTGTGATATAAATAGGCACTTGGTGCCGCAGCTAAACGTCGCCTCCCTTCCCTCCCCCTTCCCCCCCTCCCCCACGGCGTCTCGCGCATCGGAAGAAGGCGCGTTTGCTCTACATATATGGTGATTGTAAAGGAGGAAAGCCCTTAAGGAAGCACGGCGCAGAACGCGCGTTTGTTCTCCGCCGTGCGTTCACTCCCCGTGAAAGAGCGCGTCCTTCGCGCCCTTTCACTCGCACATACAGCGTTCGGCAGCGCGCGGTCACGATTTCATCTCCATTGACGTCATACGGAACCTCACGGCGACGGCGACGGCGACGGCGACGGCGACGGCGACGGCGACGCCGACGGCAGAAATCTGCTTTTGAGTGTCCATATAATTGCTATCGCAATAATATACGGGTCGTATGGCCTCAAGGCAAAGGGCCCATCAGCCGTACGTTCATCGGTATGGTATGTCATCGCGCTGCACACTGTTGCAGGTGCGGTTTTAATGCCGCGCTTAGGCTCACTATAAGCTACCTCACCAGCCCGTACCGTCTACGGGACCGGTCGACGACGTTGTCAAGCGCCAACCGACGACGAAACGCGCGCTCCCTTCGCATAGGATCACTGTCAGGGTCTCGGAAAGCTATTAAAGTAGCCCTAAAAAAGAAATGCAGAAATAAGCAGTGACCATCAATACTGCCAAATTATGTGAGATAACTTCACTACGTAATATCCACACCTGCAAGCTTCCCTGCCTATCAACACTTTGACATCGTATCAGCGTTCATCGCAGAAGAAGAAGTAGTTTAATGATTTGAAAATGTAGAGAGGTCGGCCGGAAAATGGAAGATCTGGCCTGCTACTCTACGTAAGGGAAGGGGAAGAGGGGAAGAAAGAGGGTCACAATGGGGGATGACAAGGGGAGGAACGAGGTGAAAGGAGACATTGCATAAATGTTACCACAGTCGTGAGTTCAGGCCCGTGTCGCCTAAGAAACGTGAAAGAGCACGCATTGTCTCTATCGTCCGCCAACTCTGTGGCCATGCGCCTAGCAAGAGGTCCTCCGACAGTGGTCTATTGTATAAATGCCTCAAGGTAGCTGCCAGTGTCAGTCTTTCGCGCGCATACTCAGGGCACACCACGAGCACATGGTCTATCGGGATCCGCCTTAAAAGGCTGGATCCCAATATGCAATTTCCTGTTCTGCGTGGAATTCCACGCCCTCATACATGCCTGATACACAGACTGCGATTAGGCGTCGCTTTCACGCGCAAATACTTGCACATCATTGGACAGACAGACTCCCCGGACTGTTCAGTGTGTGGTGTTATAGAGCGTTCATCGCTTCTTCTTAGCTTCTCCTCAGCTGACAAAACACGATGATGCCTCGCTCCAGGTCAAGAGTTTGTCCTTGCCGGTTCGGGCTACCGCATTCTGACAGAGGCGAAATGCACAAACGGGCGTACAAATCAATTTTGGAGACTGGTAATAAATCATAGGCTCGCGATGTCAGGGCCTGGAGCCCTTAATTACACTGTCTGCCATAGCCCAAGTGGCCCCTCATAGAAATCAAGGCTAATCAGTCAACATCACTACGATGCTCAGTACCAACGTTGCCATAAATTTTCAAGTGCACGTCAGAATACTGCACAGCACCGTACTCGAATTACATAGTGGTTCCACATTCTAGCTGGTTTCGGATCAACTAGGTTCAACTCATCGATGTCGTGACATTGAAACACTTTGTTCAGAGCAGTCACTGCACATATAGTACGATGCCAAGGTTGTATTGTATGTGCCGCTTGAGTGGTATCTAAGCGGCGCCCGATGCCATTCTGTAAACATGCGAACGCGGCCTCAAGTACGAAGCGAAATGCGGCTCAAGAGCAACAGTTCGTTAAAATACCGCACAAATTTTGTATGTTCTAAAACGTCAGCAGCGTACTTTTATGTCCACTGCAGGGCGAAGGCCTCTACCAGCGATCTCTAATTACCCCTAAACGGCGCTAGCTTATTTCAAGTTATGCCTGCAAAATTTCCTGATTTTATTACCCCACCTAATGTACCGCCGTACATGTACTTCCTTTCCCCTAGCACCCTCTCTGTACTTCTAATAGACCACTGATTATCTGCCCTTCAAATTAGGTGGCCTGCTCAGCTCCGATTTTTCCTCTTAATTACAGCTAATACTACCCCCGTTGGCTCTCTGATCCACAGTGTTCTCTTCCTCTCTCTTGCCGTTACATAGGCATAACATTTTTCGTTTCATCGCTTCTTTGAGCGGTCCTTAACTTATTCTCACACTTCGTTGTTAACCTCAAAGTTTCTGCCCCATATGACAGTACTGGAAGAATAGAATGATTGTACGCTTTTCTTTTCAACGACAGGCGCTGAGCTCCCGGTCACGATTTGGTAATGCTGGCCGTATACACTCCGACCCATTTTTATTGTAATGTAAATTTCTGTCTCATGATCAAGGTTCACTATGAGTAATTGACCAATATAATCTTAGCCCTTTACATACTCTCTAGCCTGACGGCCGATTATTGTTCGCTCGGCAGGGTATTCAACATTACCTTTGTTAATCTACTCTCACACTTTCTCGATTAAGGTCCTCAATCAATTGTTGCATTGTGTCCCCAGCGTTGCTGAACAGGACAATGTGATAGGCAAGCAGTAGGTTGTTGACATATTCGCCATTGATCGTCACCCTCGATGCTCCCCAGTCTAATAGCTTGAATACTTCTTCTAAGCATTCCATTAATTTAACTGGAGAGATTGTGCCTCCTAGCCTGACAATTTTCTCCATAAGTATTTTTCCACTTTTCTTGCGGCTAATTGAAACACGTGAAGCCACAACTATCACTCAGGCAGAGTCGAAGCCTGAGAAGTTGCGGATACATGTGCTGTGTGAAGGCAAATATGGAAGTTATACATAAATGAAATAATTGATTTGTCAGCCGTATGCCGCAAGCACCTTGGCCTTTATGTGAAGTTAGCTCAGTCCTTCAGCACGATCCCTACGATATGCAATTACACCTCTAATTACATAGAAATGTCGTAGCTTTGTCCAAACGCATTGAATTAATGTGGTGGTCCCACTGCGGTGGCACGAGCCCCCGTTTTCAGTACTTTTGGAGCAACCGTGGCGGTTCTTCTACTTAGGATATAAAGTTGTCGTATATACCATAAAAAAGCCTAATTCTTGTAGATTCCAACTATATATATTATAAAAAAGTGGTTATTGTGATTTAGAAATAAATGTTCAAGAACAAGCATGAGATACATGGTTTTTGCGAACTGTACCTCAGTTGTGACCATATTTAGAAGAAATTACCGCATTTGCTGCATTGCGGCTTGCTCTGTGGCTTTAGGGCATATTTATCTATTTCCTGGATGAAGCAAAATAATGTAGAGTTTTAAATTTTGGATAATCTGCTTTTGAAGATTGACAAATATCGCCAACGTCTGCTGTAAACAGCCCGGCAACTACACGCTCAAGGAAGCTAAATTTTAAATAAACTAGAGTTCAAGGAATTTCCATTTAGGACGAAAAATTCGATTCATTCATGTACCTTTATCGGTTTTCCTAATAATGCAACCGAAATTAAGCAATAATTAGAATTCTGATCCTACTTTTTCCCATTTTTGAGGGAAGGTACTAAAGCTACGAAGCTGCGGTTTAAAACTAATAAAGGTACATGAATGAAATTTGGGTCCCAAATAGAAATTTCTTGAACTCTACTTTATTTAAAATTTAGTTTCCTTGAGCGTGTAGTTTCCGGGCTGTTTACAGCAGACGTTGGCGATATTTGTCAATCTTCAAAAGCAGATTATCCAAAATTTTAAAACTCTACATTATTTTGCTTCATCCAGGAAATAGATAAATATGCCCTAAAGCCACAGAGCAAGCCGCAATGCTGTAAATGCAATAATTTCTTCTAAATATGGTCACAACTGATGTACAGTTCGCAAAAACAATGTATCTCATGCTTGTTCTTGAACATTTATTTCTAAATCACAATAATCACTTTTTTATAATATATATAGTTGGAATCTACAAGAATTAGGCTTTTTATGGTATATACGACAACTTTATATCCTAAGTAGAAGAACCGCCACGGTTGCTCCAAAAGTACTGAAAATGGGGGCTCGTGCCACCGCAGTGGCACCACCACATTAATTCAATGCGTTTTGACAAAGCTACGACATTTCTATGTAATTAGAGGTGTAATGGCATGTCGTAGGGATCGTGCTGAAGGACTGAGCCAAATTCACATAAAGGCCAAGGTGCTTGCGGCATACGGCTGACAAATCAATTATTTCATTTATGTATAACTTCCATATTTGCCTTCACACAGCACATGTATCCGCAACTTCTCAGGCTTCGACTCTGCCTGAGTGATAGTTGTGGCTTCACGTGTTTCAATTAGCCGCAAGAAAGTGTAACAATACTTATGGAGAAAATTGTCAGGCAAGGAGACACAATCTCTCCAGTTAAATTAATAGAATGCTTAGAAGAAGTATTCAAGCTATTAGACTGGGGAGGATCGAGGGTGATGATCAACGGCGAATATGTCAACAACCTACTGCTTGCAGATCACATTGTCCTGTTCAGCAACGCTGGGGACACAATGCAACAATTGATTGAGGACCTTAATGGAGAAAGTGTGAGAGTAGGTTAACAAAGGTAATGTTGAATACCCTAACGAGCGAACAATAATCCATGATCGGCCGTTCAGGCTAGAGAGTATGTAAAGGAGTAAGATTACATTGGTCAATTACTCATAATGAACCTTGATCATGAGACGGAAACTTACAATAGAATGAAAATGGGTCGGAGTGTATACGGCCAGCATTACCAAATCGTGACCGGGAGCACAGCGCCTGTCGTTGAAAAATAAAAGCGTACAATCATTCCATTCTTCCAGTACTGTCATATGAGGCAGAAACATTGAGGTTAACAATGAAGCTTGAGAATAAGTTGACGACCGCTCAAACAAGCGATGAAACGAAAAATGTTATGCCTATGTACCATTTTAAATGTACCACTTGGGAGCAGTCTTCAAATTGTGAGACCGCTGCATAATAGTTATCCACCGCAGTCATTTGCTTACCCATGTATGTGATAACACGAATATTCATAAAACTGTAAACGTGTATAGTGAGACGTCTTGCAGATATGGTTTATGCACTAGCACGAAATCATGTTGCGGCTCAACAACCTATTCATTATAAGGCATGCGTTGAAAAAAAAGTTGTTCATTCAACGCAACGCTCACCACGAACAAATATATCAAGTCATGCGTTTGTTGTGTTTTGTGTGTGTTTTGGGTTTGGCTTAACGCCAAACACAAAAGCTGAGCAACCTTGCGAATCTATTCCTTACGTGTACCGCTAAACCACAAAAGGCACCTTTGCTGAACAATCATAAAAGACACAGCTTACTTTTTTAAGGAAGGAGATCGAACAATTCATCGGAATGTTTCTGCTTCGGCACTTTATCCTAAATTTCCGGATACGCGTCTCAGGACAGGCGATATTTCATCCCTGCTGGATATGTTCCATGTAAATTTACAACGTAGCCGTTGCAGTAAATATTTAAACAATCTTTGTCTGGCTTTTATTATTGGACCGACTTTCTGTATGCGCTGGAGTGAAAGCGATGGCAAATTCCGCATGTACTCCTTAAGATCATGGCCTAAATATTTGTACCAATTATATACATAAAAATTACCAATAGAATATTTTACACCGTATGACACCGAAATTACCTGTAATTCAGCAATGTCTCGTCACTGCAAGTACGTACACGGATCAAAACCTTGTCGGATGCTCACAGAATATTCTTATCAAGAAGAAGCATCTAAAATATAACACTAATACGGTGGTTTCTTTAAATACTATATTAGTATAAGCGAGTTTAATGTCAGGTTGCCGTGTACGTCAGCTAACTATCAGCTTAGCATAAAACAGTTGAAGCGTTCACGTTACCGCATGCTGCTGAAGTTAATAAACGTTCGTTCCTTTTCTACCCATGTTTTTATAAGTGAAACGTACAGCTATTGTCAGGAACTTGGGTGTATTTGATTTTACATGTTAACACGCCTAGCTATTATTAAAAAATAAGGAAGCAGCTTCCTTATTTTTTATTATTTATTATTTAATCACAGAATTTAAATTTTGCCTTCGTAGCTCTACGAAGGCAACAAATTAAAGTCTGCGGTTTCACGTACGTGCCAAAACCACGACATGATTATAAGGCACGCCCTAGTGGGGAACTCTGGATTAATTTTGACCACCTGGGGTTCATTAACGTGCACCCACTGCAGGGTACACTGGTGTTTTCGCATTTCGCCCCTCTCGAAATGCGGTCGCCGCAGCCGGGATTCGATCCCGCAACCTTGGGCTTAGCAGTGGAACACCAAAGCCACTACGCCACCCCGGCGGGTGGCTACGGAGGCATATTCCATGTCAGTGAGGTTTTACGTTGAACACTACCATTAAAAAACAATAGAAAAAAAAGTCATTTCAACCAATGGCCCCATACATCGGTTCTCTTCTTTGAGGTGGAAATTTTCAATCTTACAGAAGTGGTTCCCGCGCTACCCATCGTCAATAATACAACATAACCGCAATAGTTTCAACGCCTGTTCTTTTTAACGCCGCAGTTTTTAAATAAATAAAACCAGTGCCATGTTTGGCGAGTCTTCTGAAAGGCGTCAGGTCTCGAGAGCAACGGATAAAAACTTGCACAATATAGAGATAGTGGATAATTTGTACTGTTTAACTCATGAACTTTAAGTGCAAAAGCACAACCACATTGCCCTTTGATTCCTCAGTTGACATTTTCCTGCCTAGGGACGGAACAAGTATAAAAATATAAAGTAAACAGTGCTATTCGCGCACTCTGCAAACTAATCTGGAGCGCTGCAGATCCCTTCAAGAACGCCTCGGAGATCACGGGTAGGCAAATATAAAACTTCATTATGTGACTCTAAATTTGTGTATTTCCAGTGTGTATTACCATTCCCATTCCGAAACGCGGTGTTTACAGTTCATTATCATTATATTCAGTTTTTAAATTTAAACTGTCAACGAGTTTTATTGAGTGGTGGTAACCTTCTTTAAAATATACGTAGCATTTCTTCGCTTTTAAAAAGCGCATTCTGTCTATCAAAAACGTTACCGCACAAGCGCCGCTAGAATTTCTGCCTATATAAGAGAATATCTCTAGATTAAGATGAGCTCGACATTTTGCTTTAAAAGATGGCGCTGTTTCTTATATTCCTTTGCTTTTGAATATGTTAACTTCATAGATATTTTTCCGATTATCGTGCAAGTTATTAAGCGACCAGCGTATTCCACTATGCTGTAGAAAGTCCTTTGTCACTGGTCATCGCACCAAACGTATACATTTTCTAGCAGCAAAAATGTTCTCTTAAGATTTATTTAATTTATTTATAACATACTACAGACCACAAACAGGTCCTTGCAGGAAGGGAACTCAAGCGTACAGGACAAATAATTAAATTTAATAAGTAAAGAAAAGACAAAGAAACAAGGCAAGCAGTACAAAAATACGCACATCCACGGCGTTTATACGCTTATCCACGCACATCCACGCCGCACATCCACGTCGTGGGATGCGCACATCCACGCCGTGGGACGCACATCCACGGCTTTCGTTTGCTGACTTTCTTTGTTCTGTTGGGCACAAATGTACTTATACAGTGACGACAAATTTTGAGAAACGTTGCCCACAGCGTGAATATGTCGTTCTCACTATCGCCGAAATCACTGAGGCACGTTTCCATGTATTATGTTTGAATCATCACCTCTGGAACAGTCTTTAAAGGAATATTCTTTAGTGCTTTCAGTGATGACAGGCTTAATTATAGGCAAGGAGACCATTACAAGCTTGTGATCGGACACACCTTCATCAACTGAAACGACGTATTCAGAAAAGCCGCGTTTCTCACAAATCAGATGAAGTACAGTACTCTAAGAACCTTGTACACGAGTAGGTTCCATAACTACTTGCATTAAATCATTCTCTAGCATAACGTCTCAGACAACGTTAGTGTTTTGGTAAGCCTTAGAGCCTGCCTGAAGTCGTTCCCAGTTAATGCTAGGCAGATTAAAGACACCAACAAGAAAGCCTTTCGTATGCTGAAAAGGAGACATGTATTCTTTTAGCTTGATCATGTAATTGGGTGTGAATCTGGGAGTCGGTGACCCACAAACAATACAAACAAATGCCCCTAGCATGACAACTTAATGCATAGGCACTCGATGTCAGGATTTGCGTCAATAAGCGTTGCTTCTATCGAGTGCTGTATAAGAACAGCTACACGTCCCCCTCAATGCGCTCTGTCCCTACGAAATGTTCTTTAACAGGTGGAAAAACTATGTCATTTATTACCTGATTATGTAACCAGGTCTCCCTAATAAAAGTAGCAAGAGGGTCGTGTAGGAACAACTGAATTTCCAATGAGTCTTCCTTATTGATCACACTGCGGACATTTATGTTGGCGATACATAACTGTTTTCTTTGTGGTGGACCCAAATTACCATGAGCAACACGATTGGCATTATCTGTGAACGAGAGATTTAAATCGTTATTTTGGACATTGTGGGCTTGCCGACCTAAGTCTGCAGGTGCGCATGACTTCTTGTCATAGGGCGATTGAGTCTACCGCCCTCGTTGTTGTTTATTTTTTGAATGGGTACTTTATCATTTTTTTCTTCGTCCCAAACATAAGCCACCTTGTCAATGTGCATCTTATCGAAGGATAAGATAACTTCTGCGTGTTTATCCCGGTTTGTCTTAGCACTTGCCCGCAATTTTCGTCTGACGTCCCAACCCTTCCAAGAAAAATCTTCACCAATTCGTGTTTATCAACTAATTAAAGCCCCTTCTTAGAATACCGGATTTATCTCGCGAGTTGAGAACCCTTACGATAACCGGGCGGTTTTTGTTGGTTACCGGTTTGTCTAACTTATGAATCCGCTCTATAGATACATTGTCGAGATCAAGGATGCTTTCAAAAATATATTTGTTAACGGTCATTTGTAAACTTTCTGCATTTTCGCCTTTTGTTTCAGTTATTCCGTAAATTATTAGGTTTGGTCGTCAGCTGTAGTTGTCTAGGTCGTCGACTTTTCTTTCAAGTGACTGAACTACACTGCCAATGCAGTCAAGCTGTTCCTCGCAAGAGTTAATCTTCGCGTACAGGTTTGAAAGAGTGTCTACTTTCTTTTCAATTTCTGCTAGCCTCTTCTCTTTAATATCCCTAATATCACTTGCTATTTCCTTCAGATGCTTTGAAATCTGAGTGAGATCAGGACCCGGGTTTGATTCAATGTCCCTTCCCAAAAGCAACAATTTTCTGAGAGAGAAACTAACGGCATGCAGCAAACAACTCGGCCGCGGGCATGGCAGCACCAGCAAAAAGGGGTCGCTTGAGCGAAACCATTTATCATAGCGTTTTCTCACCTACACGGCAAGAAGAAGAGGATTTTGAGCGATCCACATCGTTGCGCTGCCACCGTGCCCTCTGACCGAGCAGCCAAAGGGTGGCCCCTTTATAGGCTCCCCGAAAGGTGTCGCTCATCACAGGCCATCCATGCGCGTAGCCTTCTGCGCCTGCTGATGTAGAGTGACCTGGCAGCCTGGCGAACGGCGCCAAGACGAGCTCGCCGGTTCCATGATGGTAGATGTCGCGGGGTGCATGCGTGATAGCGCTGACCGCAAGCTGTTCTGGACAGCTCGCAGTACGCAGGAGACCGAGTAACTGCACGGGAAGAAGAGGGTTTTGAGCCATCCACATCGTTATGGTGCCACCATAATGATGTGGATGGCTTTGATATACCATGAAAGAAAAAAAGAAAACAAATTGATAAATTTATAAATGTTTATTCGGGGTTTTTATTAAGAATATTTTACAAGCAATATACAACGCATTTTGCAAATGAAGACACTTCGGATAGCGTTGTGGAGGGCAACATAGGGCGGTCATAATCCTTTTGCATAGCACACCGTAGACGGCTTCGACGATCGTCCTACTAGCTAAATCTCACAGGTTCATTTTACGAGCAAGTTAGAATCGAAAATGTGGCGCGATGAACTATTGCATGCGAACGCTAGTAGGGCGGTGGGTGCTTAGCTCACATTTCTGAATGGCGCTTATCCTTTTCACTGCCAGCCCTTTGAACGCCTGCGGCAGACAGTGTGTCATGGTATGAATCTCATTGTGCCTAATATTTCTTCAAGTTCATCGCGCGTACTTCAATTCACCATCAATGCAAATGCAACACACTTCTTGGTTGAGCGAATGTAAACAATGCCTACGTGATGAAGATTTGAGAGACAGATATAGTTGAATAATCTAATTTTCAAAGATGGTGTGATCGCAGGCCTTGCGAAATAGATTACCTGCAGAAATTCAATTTCCTTAGTAGCCACAGCAACAGGTAAACCTGGGGCCCTATAACACACAGCTGCGCCTATAACGTGAAACAATTCCTATCTGCTTTTATCCCAAAACTCTTGGCGTCAAATTTGCGCAACCGCCGACTAAAGCATCAAACTGTGACCCACAACGTTGTTTGAACCAATCTATGAAACGCTCTCCTCGTTTACAGGAAGCAAATTTTGTTTGCTTTCAAAACGAGTAGTATTGCCTATCTTGAAAGGTTTATCTTATCTATTTGGCTGACAAGAGGCAAGGAGTACGCCGCGCTGACGAGTGTTGCGGTAGCTAGAGCAGTGAAAGTAGGTAACTGTTAGAGGAGGGTGCCGCCAGCTGTTTCGTTATGCCTGGTATAGTGGTCGATAGAACCTGAACGTCTGTTAACGGGGGTTTATTAAGCATGGAGTGCACAGGTATGAGTGTGGTGACTTGGAGGTGCAGAGAATAGACTACTTAGACGGGGCGGCCGACGAGCAGGAGAGGAGCAGGAGGGCCATACGCAACTTGATAATTGGTCTGCTCCAGGTTCCTAGAGGAGGAGGGTTGCCGTGACGGAGGTAGCGGAGGTTTCAGAAGGGGCGTACAGCGCAGCACGGCCTGTGTGTAAACACTGCATGTACGGGATGGTGGCACCATCTCTTGATCCTTCTTGTAACACGGCGTCTGCGATTGGACTGATTACCCTTGCTTAGCTTGCGGGGGCTGGTGGAAAATCACGGCGGCGTGGAACTGAAGGTTAAAAATGGCGCTAAAACAGATCCTCAGCGAAGAAGCGCTGGCAGAGCGCTTTGGTAGATGTACCGAAATTGTTTGAAAACGGTATACAGCCATGCGAAAGCGTTCGTTATACGCAAATAAATTAATGGTCTCCGCCAGCTCCGATAGCCAGCGTCCGAATGATGCGTTGGCAGACATCTCTTAGTTTCGGAATGGATGTCTCAATTTAAGCTGTCCTTGAAAAACAAGAAAAAAAGGTGGGCAAAGATTGCCTCAAGTCAACTTGAGTAACCTCGACTCATCTTGCATATTTTGTTCTCATTTTTTGTGAGAGTAGAGTTTTCATAGATACTAAATCAAGTAATTTTTTTTTTGGGGGGGGGGGTAAGTACCTCTCCTAATATTCACTGTTTAAATATTTGTCCGCAGAAGTTTAACTTGGTAGCGTCTAGAGATTGCACAGCAACAAATGACCAGTCCCGTCAAAAGCTTCCGTTAATTTTCTTGCTCTTCCCGTGTCAAGCGCAAACGTAGAAGTGCGTTTACCAGACTGCGTTTCCTGAGGCGTAAGGAGCGTGCTCCGATGGCTGACGAATCTCATAATTTCTCGCAATTTCTCACGAATCCCGCATTATTTTAGGTGATAATTCCATGCTACGGAGAGCATCGCGTTGTTATCTTCATTCGTTGTTGGACTAATGAATTGTGTGGAGTGTTTGGTATGTGTTGAATAATGTTGTTTATTGTCAGGTGCGTTATAAGTTGTACAGCTATAGTAGAGCCGCTTTACAGCACAAGCCCCCCCCCCCCCCCCCTTTAACACATTTCTCTCCTTCATTGAAATCTCCCCTTCAGGAAAAAATAAACGCCTATAAATAACCCCCGAATCCGAAGAAAAATAAATACTGGTAACATGGAACCCTAGTTATAACCTAGGGCAGTCGGCTGGTGTCATCGGCTGAGTGTAATTACAGAACGCGAATCACTCGCTCTTCTGTGAAGAGACCTGAAGTTCTGCCCATACTTATACAGACGTAGCTTCTGTGTCATCACAGATCTTCGCGCACTCTGCTGGCTCTCCTCACTGACCCCTATGCAAACTAACTCGCTGTGCTTTACGCCTGCAAAAGCATATATACAAAATCGTATAGAAGACGGGCGGCTTTCATCAGGATGCACATTGCTTGCCCCACTACCTTGTGTAAAGAGCTCTCCATACTGACGCCTCTACGTAAATTATCTCCGTGTTTCAGTTGCTTAAGATTGGCGACGAGCAATGCCATGATTCTTGCGATTTCGCATTGAACTGCTCACTTCTTCACCTGGCGACACCTCCTTCGTGGTGTTCCTTCTGTATGATGGAGCCTAATACAGCCATAACATTCACCCGGACAGCCATCACCTCCACCTTCTGCATCCCAGCATACCTGCGTTCCACGGTACTTGAGCGTTTCACGCGCATATGACAACATGTGTCATTGTTTCTTTTGGCGTGATCTCTTCCTCTCTATGCGGCGTTACGCCATCACTTACAAGGTCTGGCAACACCCGCAAAAGCCTCCTGCGCTCGCTGCCGTGTACTTATAGGCATTTTCCGTAATACAGACAACCCTATGCGCACAATTGGTTTCCGCCACCATCGTGAAGGGTAGATATGCGGCCGAGCGCAGGACAGGCGTAGGACGTTTGTGGGCCATGCAGGCTCTGCTACAGGCCATGCCAACCGTTCGTACGCATTTCATGCTAATTGTAACAGTGAAGTGTAGCTAAAAGGAATGTCTATACTGCGCACATGGCTAGTTATCCGTCTTTAAGGCTCGGGAGCTAAAGTGCAATTTTGAGCTGCGCGTCGCTCACCCAATATCGTGCAGTCGACATTATTCGCGTTTCCTGAGGCAAGTATAAGACATGCAGGTGGCATTAGTCACGTTTGTTGAGCCAAGCATAAGACGTGCAGCGGTGGCTACGACAAGCCGACTTGATCGTGTTGTAGGCAGGAGGAGAGAGCGAGACAGCCAGAGGAGGAGTCACATTACTACACGTTTAATTCTCTCAGACGTGTTAAATCTGAAAAAGAAGAAAGTCACGAACTGCCAGATAACCGACCCCACGCCGTCACGGGCAACTATGTCGTCCCGCTTTTACTAGATGGCAGCATCTATAACATCTCCCCGATATATCAAGCGAAGTTCGCTGTAGCAGGCGGTATCACGCACTTCCCACTTCTGGTATGCATGTGGGAAGCATCTTGACAAAACGAACGAGCGTCTACAGCCCCTTCATTTATATTGGCACTTTCTGCGTTGGCGTTAGCAGGTGAACACCGAACTGGTTAGGTCCTGTTCCTGTGTACAGCACCAGTGTCGGTGTTAACCAAGTAAAACAGAGGTTCATCGGCTGGGGCTTGTACTTGAGGCCGCTTTGCGCTTGAGGCCTCTCAACCAATATCCTTCTCCGTAGAAAAGCTCCGACAGGTCGCGGATTCACTGACATCTGTCGAAATCTTTCCTTTGACATTTATGGTATGGTTCTTCGAAGTTCCGAAGGCTCCCTTGATCCCACAGTTGGGGTGCCACTTTCATGGAACTAAGAGGAAGCGTGGTTCTTAGCCGACGACCCATGAGTAGTTCCGCAGGGCTCTACCCATTCTTCAAAGGGGTCGACCTGTAAGGTAGAAGCACCAAGTAAGGGTCTTTCGTCTTTGTCATGGAAATCTAGATGAGTTTTGCCGCAACCTCATCAAGTCCACTACTATGAGGATAGTGAGGGCTAGATGGAATGTGGTTGAAGCCGTAGTCTTGATCGAAGAGTGAATACTCAGTCGACGAAAACTGCGGGCTATTCTTGGGAACCACTTCGTCAGGAATTCCGTGGCGTGCAAAAATGACTTGCAGTGGTTGACTACAACTGCGAACGCGAGCTTCTCCAGGCGAAGCACTTCAAGGTATCTGGAATAATAATTTGTAGCTATCAACCACCACTGGCTCTTAAACTAAAATAAGTACATTGCAATGCGCTGCCAGGGTCTTTCTGGAAATTCGGAGCCTATCAGTTGCATTTTCTGTTAACTATTGTTTCGACGCATCACTGACATTGCTTCACCAGGGACGTGACGTCAGCTTCTACAGCGGGCTACCAGACACAATCTTTGGCTCGAGCAAGTGTCTTTGTTATGCCGAAGTGTCCTTCATGTAAGAGTCGTAGGGTTTCCTTTTGGCAAGAGGCAGGGACGAAACGTTGTGTACATGGGCGCCACCAAAATCTGTGAACTTTAACAAGCTTCGTTATAAAACCTACGATGTCGCTCATCATTTGTTAAATTGTAAGCATCAGTGTTTGCCTTTGCCTGCCTATTGAATCGCCCTCCATTGTAGCGAAGCTTCTGTCATTGCATATACGAAGGTGAACATCACTATACACCCGCCGGGGTGGCTCAGTCAGCTAAGGCGTTGCGCTGCTGAGCCCGAGGTCACGGGATCGAATCCCGGCCCCGGCGGCCGCATTTCGATGGAGGCGAAATGCAAAAACGCCCGTGTGCTTGCGTTGTAGTGCACGTTAAAGAACCCCAGGTGGTCGAAATTATTCCGGAGCCCTCCACTACGGCGTGCCTCATAATCAGAACTGGTTTTGGCACGTAAAATCTCAGAAAGAAGAAGAAGAACATCACTATACTGTTCTATAAAGATACCAGCTCGTAGCTATAGCAGAACCATGGCAGGCCTGACTTCCGACAGCATAACGAATGTGTGTCGGAGCTTCCCAAGGAAAGTAGTGTGCAACTGTGGCAAAGGTGATTCTGACCTCGGTCTGAATAAAACACATTTATGAGGAAAGGAGCAGCGCTGACATTTTACATTTTATAACAATTTTAGTACGCTAATGCGCTAGGAAGTGATTTGATACTTCAGGAGGTGGCGTGGGTGTCCGGTGATAAGTATTGTATCATTATAAACTTCATATCTGAGCGGTAGTAATTCTGATAGGGAATCCTTGGAAACAACCAAGCACGACTGCTAAAACATCGGGGGAAACTCATGGGAAGAATCAGCTATATCGCAGAATGTAATAAGCACTAACAATTTCTATGTGAGGTTGTGCAGACGTAGTGGAGGCGTATTTGCAGCCATCCTTTACTAACGTTTCCTTATACAAAGCACACAGTCATGATTCTGAAATTATCTCGCTGGGATGCTAGCACCGTCACTTCAACCGCCGACCAATCAGGGTCCCCCTGGACCACTTCTTTGGGATACAGTGATGTCCGTTCAGTGTTACGCAATGAACCTCACTGATTGACCTAACTGGCTTGCAGAGACAATCTTTTCATCCATAGAAAGGGAACTCATGTTGTACATCAGGTCATTACTGCATTATTTAGAATAATCCTATGTCATAAAGATTATTGAAGCACGAAAAATGTGGTTAAAAATCGCGGTGCATAGCGTTGTTTGATTTCATTGCTACGTAATACTTCGTCGGCCAAACTTTATGGCAGTAAATAGAAGGACAAAATATGCCCACATATTCACACTCTACCATGCTTCGGCATAATACAAGAAAGATGTAATAATCCACTCTGTATGGACTGCGTGCTTTCATAACGGATCGTGTTGCTTCACTGAACTTTGACCTAAGCTAAGAGTACAACAGCATATAACTAAGCAATAAAACACTTGGCGTTCTTGTGTCAACCATGGTAAGAGGACTGTACACTTACCATATATAAATGCTAGCAGTCAGCTCACGATATTCTCCCATACTCCAGGTATGTCTTTTTGGAGGTAGTATTGCATGACTCAGGGTGCCTTGTCACTCGTAAATACAGGCAGCACCAAAACACGTAAGAGAGTATATTTAGTGATTGATGTGACAACATCCTATCACGCTATGTAATTGTTGTGATTTCGCAGCGCATCACATGTAACAGTGTTGTACAACCTTCAAGAAGGATAATGCTTCTTATTGCCAGTAGAGTATCATGCCTTAGTCATTTTCTTCAAACACCCACAGAAATGACAACATTAGTTAAGCTGTCTATTTTCTATGATTTGCCCTAATTATTCCAATAAAAATGATTTCTCAAGCGTACCTTGAAGCTGTATATCATCCTCAGCTGTAGTAGTATATCATCCTAACTCAAGTTGTAGACATCCTCAGCCTATCCCAGCGCGTTAAATTGGGGGAATGGTCTATATGCCAGCAAGGTAACCGATATGGGCCCGTAAATATTCACCTCTTTTTTTTTTTCTTTTACAGCGAAGTTGTTAACCTCTACATGATCAGAATTTTTAGTGGACGTGCTCACCCAAGAAACGGCAGCTGCAGAAGGGGTTTCTATTGGAGTTTCCGCGTACAAGAATTATGTTTTCTCGTATATTCAAGTTACAACCCGATGTTATGTTTGTATACCTGCGTGTAAGTCGCACCCTACGAATTTTCTCGCGCATTTCACTTTGCGGAATTCAATTACTTTAATGATGCACTTGCGCTAGGCGGAGGGGCTACAAAATAAAGATGAATGACAACGCTAGGTGGCGGACCCTCAGGCACACCACAAACGGCGGGTGGCAAAAAGCTTTATATTTAAGGTTCTGTGTAACAGATTTATGCTCACTCGTATATTCGAATTACAATTCGAAGCTATCATGTCTGCAGGTTGTGTGTAAGTGCTACTTTACGCATGTTTTGACGCAGCTTACTTTTAAACATTCATTTAGTTCAATAAGGCATTTGCGCTCGGCGGACGGCCTACAAGAATGAATACAAGAATGTATGCTGTAGTTCCGCACACGTGCATGCGCGCATCACGTACGTCGATTGTGGTGGTCCACTTTCACCAGGTGGATTGGAGGCGAACTTTCTTTTTCACCTTTAAATTTGAGTCTGGCTATAGAACATTTAGTATTAGGCGAGATATTGCCATGCCCAATTACTACACTGACATTTTATATTTCCTTTAGTTCTGCATGATGAACACGGTAGTATTGGGACAAACGTCGCAAAAGTGCAGCTTTAGGAGGATCCAGGTCCCTTTAAACAATTTGTCAGCAAGTGAGATTCGAAAGCAGCACAGATACACGTAGAATAAGAAAAGAAAGAACATGCCAGGTGAAATTATAACAACACACTCTTCTGTAAAACGGAAAGGAATGAGCTGAAATGCATCTCCGCAAGGTCACTCGTTAAAATAGACAAAGTACAGAGAGAAAGCATAAAAAATGGCTAATTTTTGAATGTAACATAATAAAGTCGATGCAGTGAAAGGAAAAATTAGAGGACGCTTAAGCTTCGCCTTTAAGAGTAGTAACGCGATAGCGTTATCGGGAACCGTTCGCATCCCATCGTTCGCATACGGCAAGTAGGCTTCGTTCACCGCAATACTGAACGGGGGAAAGCCAGCTTACAAAGACCAAGCTTACACTGATCCTCTTAAAGTCGGCTTCACGTTTAAACTGAAATGCATTGCTGGAAAGACAGTTCGTCCGGGGGAAATATAAGATGGTTTTATATTGAATGTGGAGGCCTAGGCCGTTTATTATTATTTTATTAATTGTTTGCTATTGCCCCGGCGCGCGCAGATCTGGTAGAAATGCTGGAAAAGGGGTTTGTGTTGAAGTTTCCTCGTAGCAAAATTAGGTTTTCTCAGTACATTAAAAGTACAATCCGATGGCGAATCCGACAGCGAATGGTAAAGTCGTACTTTACCATTATTCTGACCGATTTCACTGTGAGAAACTGAATTTTTGTTCACTAAATCCTTGCACCACGTGGAGTGCTTGCGTCCGTCAATGTGGATGGATGATTTTCTCCGCCACCCGCGATCACACGCCGGTTGCCGACGCCGGATTTTCTTCGACACGGCGCCCTAAACGCTATCGCGTTAAAGAACGAGGAAAAATGGTAAGAGATATGTACGCGGAACAAATAATGAATTATTGGGCATAATCACACAATTTTCAGCATATATATTAGATGAAAAAAATCACGACAGCTTGTGAAACTTATAATTAAACAGCAGTTAAAGAAAGCTTGCATAGGCTTTCACCATTCACAGTAATATAAAAAACGTCGCATGCTTCGCCTTCGTCCGATGGCGAAGCATCGATTGCGATAGCAAATTAGTAGCCAGCTATACGAAGTAAGGATAGTAGTTTTATCGGCCGTATAAATTCCTAAACATTCGCTTATGAACTGATTAACAAGCACGGTGTGACGCGCGCACAGGTAAACATGCAAGCATCTCACTCCATGACGGCGGAAACTCGCTGTCAGAACGCTGGAGTGAGGAAGCGCGTCAGCAGCGATCGAATTGACATTCGTGCGGCCTCTCGCTTCAACGCGAACTAAGCGTCGAAAACACATCTCGTATGAAGCTACTAGCACTCGGTGCACTTTGTTCACATCATGGATAGCTTTCAAGATAGGGCGCCCGTGTGGCCGCACTGTACGCAGGAACGGCCAGCGCGGCTGCGTATGCGTAACTCGTCCTCCGCAACTGACTCATGGTTCCGCTACACCCTCCTCCTCCGTTTTTCTCTTCGCGCTCTCTTCGCTTGAGCCGTTATTCATCCGCGCTCCACGTTCGCTCTTTAATCATTCGCTGTGCTCGTTTGCTCGGCTACGACGAACGCCGACACTCGCCGTAGGAATGGGAGTCTAAGAGCTGCGATCTAAAACAGAGAGGTCGTTGCTATCTACTGAGTGTCCCAATAGAAAGAAGCAATAAAGAAACACAGCAGACTGGACTGTCCTTATAGAATCGCTGTTAAATTTCCAGGGAAGCTGTTTATTATCAGTATACTCGTTGAAGTATTAAGAAGTTCCGCTGCGCGTTATTAAGCCAGACAAGTTAAAACATTGCTCGCATGTGACTTGCCCATTTAAAACATTTCCCCATCTATCCTATTGAACGCTTCGAGCCGTTCACCAAAAAGTTTTGCAAAAAGTGTACTTCACCAAACATGTTTTAATTTTCATGCCTACAGCCACAGTATTCACCCCACTTCACAGACTTTTCTCTCGTGGCTCTTATAATTCCTTAAACGCAGTAACCTAAATTCTATGGCATTCGTGAGAAACACCTATTACGCTCTGATGGGGTGGGCGAATATTCTAAACTTTCGAATAACGAAGCTAAAAGTGTCCTATTTGACTCAGTCTTCGAATCTAATAGTCACTGCTGATAAATGTGTATCTCTTTCGAATAGTTTTTGAATATCTCACTACGTCAACTGCGCCCAAATAAACATAAAATTGAAGCAAAACTACGGTAAATTTTCACCCCCGCAAGAAATCAAGCACTGGAATTTACTTAGTGGAGCCGGCTACGTGACCTAGGTAGCCATACTTTGAAGGCTGTACAGAAATCATTCCCACTCTCTGAAGAGTCCTGTTCATGCGAAGAAACTACTTGTTTGCTCCCAATGCTCAATTTGTGATTTTAATAAACAATGCTTCATAAAGTACTACGTAATGACAGAAACTTGCTAACTTTAAAAATACTGGCTTGTGAACATCGTTCTATATTAATTGTGGGAACGGCTATTCATTATTCGAAGGCTATCGAAAAGTATTCGATATTCGATTCGATTGACTTCTGGCACTACTCAGTTCGTATTCAATTCGGTCTCAAAAATCACTATTCGCACACCCCTGATTAAGTTTCTTGCTCAAGGCAATAATTAACCCACACACTTTGAACTTCGCCTATAAATGAGCCGTATGGTCTCCATTATATTCAGTATATCTAAACAAGGTGCCTCATTTAGGTTACTGAATATTCCAGGGGAAAATAGACGTACCTTGTAGAACGCTTAAAAACAAGAAGAAATAGAGTATCTAATAATATTTAATGCCCGTCGTTAAGCCAGAAAGTTATCAAACTTTCTGCAGACGTCAACCTCGACATAGCCCTAATTTCCACTGACTCTGGGTTTGATGTAGGACATAGTTCTTTTAGAGCATTACAGCCGCATATGCTTTCGAGCATATGATTAAGGTCTATTTTCGAAAGAATGCAATTTTCGACAGACATACTTCTGCATACGTGTGAGTTAGAACATTTTTAGCAAAATAATGCTTTTTGGATTAGTTGAATCACAACTCAGACGAAAAAAAAATAGTTGAGTTAAAAAAACAAAAAACGCCAGTCTTACATACGCGTCTCTTCCTCGTTTTATCGCAGTATTTTTTTCTCATTGTATGATGTTTTTCCGATTTTCGCCAGAATTATTCTCAGAGGCTGTCTGTCATTTAGATTATTTTGGCGAAAATTTCTCAAGGACAGCACAATAGCTACGTCCCAACAGCAGGGCGCCGCTCACAAGTGCCAAGAAGGAATTGAATAAGACAAAGAAAATCTCAGTTGCATGACGCAAAAGCAAGTTGAACCTCATCTACAAAAGCAAATGTGATAAAGATAAGAGGCGCTCGTACAGACCAAATATAGAATAGCAATGAGAGCATTGAAATTAGACTTGTGAAAGCAGGCAAAACAAATATCTTGGGGGAGCTCCATCTAGAACAAAATAAAGTTTGTACTACTGGGGGAGCTACAAAATTGTTTAGACGAGACAGACGCTTAGAGCATAATTTCAACGCGAAAGCGTTAAGGGTCCCGTGTCGTTGAAAATCCGGCGCCAGCACCAGTGTGGGCACGGGCGCGCCGGCGTCGTTGACGGAAATAATCATCTCGATTGATTGATTGACTTATTGAAAACTTTATTATTCCACTGAGCTGGGGTGCCCGCCTCTTAACCTACACGTAGGTAGGGGGGGGGGGGGGACGAAGCAGTCCCCGCGCGTTGAGGACGGTGAGTCTTCACGGCCTCAACGGCCAGGCGGATTGCTCGACTCTGGTAGTCTTAAGCCTCGCTCTGGAGCAAGGCCTCCCAGGCTTCTCTACTGTCAATGTTTTCTTGGCCCCCTGGGGAGCCAGCACACTCCCATATTACATGGTCTAACCTACCTTTCTCCTTACAAATTTTGCAGAGGGCGTCGTTATAGACCCTCGTCCGAGTTATGTAGATCCAATATGGTGATGTATAATTGTTTCCCTGGAGGCGCCGCCAAATGCGGGCGTCCTCCAGAGAGAGAGAGAGACTGATGCGGAGGCGGAAAGATTTCTCTTTCGGCTTTGTAATGATCTACAATTTTCCTGTACGTGATGATGCCATCTTTGATTAATCATCTCGACCCACCGTGACCACGTTGGCCCACCGGGTAGCGCAAGGCGTTAGTGAACAAATTTGAATTTTTGAACTAAAATCAGCGTAAAAAAAACGTAAAACCCGACATAACCCTAACCTGCTAATGTGATTGCGTCGGATTGTAATTTGAATATACGAGAAAACGTAATTATGTTACGCCGAAGCTCAAACACGAACCTCTTTTCCAGCATTTCTGCAATTCATACATCGGCGCGCCGCGGTTTCTTCCTTGCCAAAGCACCATTCAGATGGCGCGATCATCTGCAGGCCGCGCGCGGAGGCGAAGTTGGACAAAAAAGCTGCAGTTAACAGGAAGCCTGATAAGCAACCAGAGATCTTTGAATGCTATCGCGTTCCACTCTAAAAGGCGAAGCTTAAGCGTCCTCCAAATTTTTGTACTAACTCTGTACATCGAGATTTTATTAGCTTAGAATAGACCATTATGGATGGCATTTCTAGATATTAAGGAAGCTCACGACAACGGACACAGGGAATCGCTATTGACATTCTCAAGCACCGAAGCATTCATAAAGATATCGTGGAGCTGCTGAGGGGGATATTAGGGCCAGCCAAGTATAAATTGTATGGGAGGTCAGGAAATGCAAGAAAGTTGTGCAAGTTCGATGATGTCTGAAGCAATGATGCCCTCAGCTGTCTACTGTTGTTCGTGCTTTATGCCAAGGGCATAGAAAGCCGGTTGTAAAAGAGTGAATTAGATTGATTTATCTTACATATGTAATTGACAAAGGGTGTAGGAGCAGGTCCTGGGCTGATGCATACGCATGACATAGTTCTGGAAGCGGACAATGAAAGATATTACCAGACATATGCGATGATGTGTGACACTGCAGCGACCAACCTATATCTTATGTTTAGCTTAACGAAATCGAGAATTAGGATCTTTAATGAAGGCACGAGTAATGACGTGATTTTCCTTCAACAACAAATCATAAACATAGCCAAGCAATATAAGTGCCTAGTGTACACATAAACGGAGCAAAGACCTGCTCAAGCACTCACCAAGGTAATCTAGGAATGACGGGGAAGCGGAACGCCATAATAATGAAACATAGATCATTTTGTACGTACAATAAAAATGAGGTGGTGCGATGAACGTGATGAAAGGCGGAATAGTGCCAGTGCTAATCTTTACAAATGCAATTCTGTGCTTAAACCGGACGTCTCGTCGTGGTTGGAAGTTTATCAAAGATCGGTAGACCGGCTGGTTTTCAGGGCCCAATGGTAAAACCAGATATGAGACAGAGCAGGGTGACATGAGTTGGGCTTCTTTTGAAGTCAATGAAGCGCAGAAAAAAAGTAGTGTTGAAGAAAGACTCAGGCACGTGGTTGAAAATAAATGGGTGACTAAAGTGCACAAACATCTGTACTGCAAAGCCTTTGCACGATCAGCATGAAGTCAAGCAATTACATTTTGGCCCAGGACATAGCAGATCTATACCGTTTGGCATCTAACGCTGGATATTTGATAGAATTTCAGTGGCTTCCAGGACGTTTCGGTAAAGTAGGTAATGAAAAGGTGGATGAGGCAGCCCGCAAAGGCCATGATCACAAACTTTATAAAAGTGTTTCTCACTGAAAGCGGGGCTTCAGCTTTGGCGAAGCAATACGTACTCAATGAACAGCGTAAATGAGGTATTCCCCTTCAGGCAATTGTAAGATATTGTAAAGATTGACCCAGAGCTCCAATCAAGGCTACCGCAATGTCTACCACGGCAACTTGAGACTGTGTATCACCAGCTTCCACTATACGTTTCATACCCGAATAATATTTTTCGCAATGGCCTCACAAGTTCATGTTGCGAGAACTACAGCACCATATAATCTCTAGAGCACATCTTGCTTGAGTGCCCAGCTTACAGAGACGAGCGCCAGCGATATAAACTCAACATGGAAAAGCTTGACCAAGGCCCCTTGACATTGCCACGGTTGCTGGATCCCTGGCCGTGCTTATCAAAACAACGCAACTTCTTGTTTTTAAATATTAAGTCAATGGCGCACGTCATCTTATCAAGATTGAGATTTTATTTTAATTTGCATTTAACCGTCAAGTTTTACTTAGATGATCTACTTTCATGGCATCGCACACTTATTCTACGGCCGATAACATCACAAGACCTGCATATGTTTCAGAGCTCCGCTCTTAGGTTGTCCGTTCCTGGGCGTAACCATGCGAACGTGCTCGTGCCACTGCTCACGCGTTCGTCGTCGTCGTCTTCCACAGCTGACTCGTCAGAGTCCTTCGGTGTAACCACACGCACGCACTCGTGCCACTGCTCGGGCGTTCGTCGTCGTCTTCTTCCACCTCTGGCTCCGATGCCGCTCATCATGCAAGGGTTACCATACTGCGTCTCCTTCTGCAAAGGCGCTGACGGCACTGGCCCGTCGGTGCAGTGATTTCGGTCTCAAAATCTTTGACTCGATATATCGCGGAAGAAAAACACGTATACGGCTGCGCTCAAATTTCGGAATAGGGAGTATTGTAATCGTCGGACATTTCCTTCCCCCTGTTTCTTCTGCCCACACTCTTCTATGGCCTTTCTTCTCCTTCAACCCATTCCCTGCAGAGTGATTTGTAGGCGAAAATACGCTGGTTAAACCCTTTTCAATAAAGAGATATTTCTCTCCGTGTCCCTCAAAAGCGTCGACATGAATTGTAGGAAGAGGTCAAGATAGTTAACCAAATACAGGGCACTTGAAATGGTAAATACAGAAGCAGAATCATCGAAAAGAAAGTGCAAGAAACAGAGAGTGCAAATTGTATGAAAGGGATGGGAACAAAGAAATATCCTGCAGACTTACATAAGTGGCAAGATATAAATTAGAATGGGTAATCTGAACAACAACACAACAGCAGTGCCTTGCTACTTGAGGTCCGATCTGGTTGCCTAAGCAGAGAAACATGCCGGGGCGAATGTTCGTAATAGGATGAGTCATAGGTCTGCTGCAGAGAACATCCGGAGACAACTCAGCGCGTCCTAATGGAATGCGATGGTATTCACCAAGTGAGACCAGTAAGTAAAGTCCACCTTGTAGAAGAATATAAGGCGGATAAAAGGATTAACCGGTCAGAAGTAGAGACAAGCAAGTGACGTTCTGAGTAGTCATGTAAAAGAGGGAGGGAAGAGACTTATGGGGCCGGACAGCTACAAGCATAGGGGACTGTACCAGGTAGATAAGAAGGTATTTAGGAAGCGAGAAAATATTAAGGTGCAGGCTAAACGGTAGAACGTTAAGCATGTGTAACAAGCCTGATTAGTTCAAGCCGGCTGGGTGACTCATTGTCGCCACCCCATTTCAACCGTAATGCCAATAAACATCATCAGCTCTTTGTGGGAGCTTTGAAAGCATTTCCGCTTGTCCGGACGAAGTCAGTACCGCAGGTAAAGGAAAGTTCTACGCTACGCCGGAATGATCGCTTCGCAGGAAATAAAAATCCACTGGTCACGTGTCGCCTCGGTGACCAATCAGGGGGAAGAGAGTGCATCATTCTGAAGAAGCCTTCACCCGCCCGAGGTTCAATGACTGCTTCTACTGTCACATCGGTGCTATTTGAGCCACCCTGTCTTGTCTCAACCATATATCATGTTGTAAATAAATCGCTCAAGCTTTTACAACGAAACGTCGTTACAGCGCGACCGCCCGGTTTCCTGATGCCCATAGCCCGTCCCGCTTAGCCACATACCATTTAGTGAACGCCCTACAGTGAGCTACAAGGAACGTGAATCCGGCATCCTAAGAGTCTCATTAAGGGCTTCCCTCTCGTGACGATGAACGGAGCAGTTGGGATGGAGAGTACGATACTGCTGGAAGTCAAGCGGCGTAGGGTGAAGTTAAATTTTGGTTTGTTACGTCTTACGTTGAACCAGGTAGCTGAGCAGAGTTACATGTCATTTTTGAAGCTACATTGGGCTACCTAAACACGAAAAACTGTCTGTCTATGTATCTGTCTGTCTTTCTTTCTGTCTGTCTTTCTTTCTGTCTGTCTTTCTGTCTGTCACTCGATTCAACCGCCCGGCCAAAACCAACCAAGCTACTAGCACTGGTGGCATGGGGTCATACACGTCAACATTAAACAGCGCAAAGGAAACCTCAGGCCTATTTGAGGCAAAATATGTGTACATAACCGTGATCCGCAGCGTTAATTTATTAGGAATACACATTGGACTGTTTTTTGCGTTAGTTAATGAAAAATCAACGCGTAGAAATGGTGTCGAAAAGATGCTACGCATTAAAGACAAGCCGACTAAAGCCGTGGCTCTGTAGCCGGTTTTAAGCCAACAGTAATAAAAGGTCCCAACAGATGGCGCGAGAGCAGGGCGAACGCGTGAAATTTGAACTGAATTAAGCGAAACCTCCACTTGCATCCATCATGGGAGGAGTGAGAGGGGAAGGGAAGAGCGTGAGGGGCGGGAGGGGGAGAAGAGAGGGTGTTACATATCAGGGGCGGCAGAAGACTATCGTCTTTCGATGTCATTTGCTAAAGTAAGCATTTGCTAAAATTTTCTAAAGTAAGCATATATATCTTCATTAGAATGACATGCGGTTATTTCATTTATTTTTTTCCTACCACCAAAACATCATTTCCTCCCGACTCCTCCTCCTTTAGTTAATATTCGCTATTCTTGCTTGGTATAATCATAATTGCGCTAGTTGAAAGCCATCCAGTATAAAAAGAAAATCTTTTGCGCAGGCCGTGACACTTGGAAAACAAGATGATATATACGTTCGTGTGGATATTTATGCTCCTAACACCTTGCCTGCAGTATGTTCGTGGGTAAGCAGTACACCTTGTTACTTCGCTCCAGACGTTTGTTGGTTTCATTTTACTCTGGTGCTAATTATAGTGCTTTAGCGTCACAATAATATGGCGACTGTTGTTTGTATCTCTTCTTGCTCTTTATTTGTCCTACCTATTCTTTCAGTACACACTGTTCTCGCAACATAAAGTTTAGAAATAGAGTGGGCTCCGGACCATCATCCGCATATCGCACAGAGACGTTCAATGCGCTAAAATATAAACAAATGAAACTGCTAAAAAGGTTTCTATGCGATAACCGGAGCAAGATTTACTCGAGGAAACAAGAAAACAATCAGAAATACTTAAAAAATATATTTCTGAATTTTTTGTCACCCACCCTAGAACATCAGCCTTACGTGACGTTTTCTGTCACTGCCAGTGCTCATTGGTCCTATAAGTACACTCAATCTAGAGACTCTATACAAGCACCAGGACTATTCGTTATGAAGAGGTCGATAATAGTGCCTCTTTGTCTCAGCCCGAGGCTGAATTCGGTGGGAGAGTTTGTAATTACTGCAGTCTTAATGAAATTATCAGATATTTCTTACATCCACTATTCTTGTTGACGCCCTGTAAAGCCGGATACTGTCGCAGCATCTCGTGAACTCTATAGAAACTGCGTGTAATCGACGCATCGTGGACAAGGTAGACAACTGCCAAGAGGGATTTGCATGCTTTACGTCATAAAGCGTGGTGCCAGACCTGTAGTCCCCGCTCGCAGATGGCCACTACCGCCGCCTCTACGAAGTTCGACTTTTCTCAAGGAGTCCGTGCAGCAGTCTCAGAGGCAACGTGATCGGGTTGAGCATAAGGAAAGGGCGAGCTCACGTTTCACGGCACACGGAGCAACACGATTGCATTACAGCGCCGCTGTGCAAGCGGAATCGTTCTGGTCTTCCACTTCAGTTTCTCATTCCCGTGGTATACGACAAAATTGTCGCTGTTGGCGGGGGAGTAATGTTTGAGGGTAGTGGCTCGAACGAAAACAACGTACCGAAGCTTGTTAGGGTCTGCCATTTCTGCCACGTCAGGGCTGAAGTAGGCAGTTCAACGTACACGTCGCACGGAGGTACGAATTTGCTTTTTCGAAGTTTTATTGATTGAATGAACAAAGCATTATTGCATTATATTGATGAAGAAGGGATGACGTAGATGGATGGACGAAGGCAGTATGGTGACGGCGATATGACGACAATAGAACGACGTTACTGAAAAGATCACGATGTTAAAACGACAGCGCGATGGCGGCACCATGAGGTTGGTACAACGACGACTGTGTGACAACGATGATGCGAGGACGACGGCATGACGAGTGACCTCGATGGAACGACCATGGTAGCATCACGATGGCGGTGTGGCAATGAATGCCTGATGACGACGACATGAAGAGAGCCACACGACAAAGCTGAAATGACATGGTGCAATGACAACAATGGCATCATGATCACGAGCACGTACGCACCTAGTGGTCCAAGCTATTGCACAACTGCACCACTGAGTCGGCGTAGAAGCCGTTACGACGACGGTGCGTCGAGAGTCAGATCACGAAGCTGGAATAACGACGTTAGAACGACCACAGTGTTGTCATTGCCACAAGCATATACTTGGGTCACTGGGCCAGCGTAAGAGGCTGAGAGATATAAATAAATAAATAAATAAATAAATAAATAAATAAATAAATAAATAAATAAATAAATAAATAAATAAATAAATAAATAAATAAATACGGCTGAAGTAGGCAAAGAATACTAATCGCTTTAAATCAAGGCCACAATCACACCTATATGTCTAGTGTGACAGTACCAACTATTAATTTCGGATGATTGCCGCGTGTTGATATGATAATTTTATACTATGGCACATGCGCACGACGTGAGGAAGATTAGCCAAGGCGCTTGCAGTACATGCTGCGCAAACGCAAACTAGCTCTTTCAGAGGATTTCCACGTGGTAATGATGATTGTAACTTGCACACTATGGCACATCATCACAAAGCGGGATCGGCGAAGAGGAATATCCGCGTGTTCATTATGATGAGTGAGTGACCGAAATAACTTTATTGGTGGTCCGGTGAGGACGCGCACTCGTCGCGCACCCAGCTAGTCCCACCTAGAGCACTGCACGGGTTCGGGCTTACCCGAAAGCCCGGGCCCGGCCCGGCCCGTGGGCCTGGCCGGGCCGGGTAGAGGAGTTTTTTCACGGGCTCGGGCTGGGCTCGGGCATGGCGTGTGCTTTTTGACCCGGGCCCGGGCCGGGCTCGGGTTTTTTGACGCGGGCCCGGGCCGGGCTCGGGCTTTCTGCGAGTTATTCTCAGGCTTCTCAACTCTGAAAAACATGTATTTTTCGGTCTCGGGCCAGGTTCGGGCCGGTTTCGAGTCGGGCTCGGGCCGGGCTCGGGCTTAAGGTAAAGGGGTGGCGGGCCGGGCCGGGCGGGTAACGTAGAATATTTCCGGGCCCGGGCCGGGCCCGGGTCTCGCCATAAATGTTTTGATCGGGCTCGGGCGGGCCGCCCAATGTAAAAACGGGCCCGGGCCGGGCCCGGGCCGCAAAAATCGGCCCGTGCAGTGCTCTAGTCCCACCTCGGGACCGACAGGTTTAGCCAACCAGTCCGCTCGCGGGTACGCCGGACAACCAGTAATAGTTATAGTATAAAACATTATTTATTGTTTTGTAATGAAGTCTCAGAGGGTGGAGACCTCAGTCCAGGGCCCAATTTTCTGCTGCTATCCGGCTGGCCCGGTCGATCAGGTATCGCTGGTGGTCCAAGGCTGTGCTGGAAAGAACGGGTTCCCACTGGGATGGGGAGGCGTTAGGATTTGCTTGTCTAGAGAGGGGCTACGCAGAAGCAAGTCCCACTCCTCCTTGCTCAACTTGGGGTATTTCGACCCGCGCTCCCAGAGAATGTACGCTAGAGTGGAGGTCTGCCCGCAGGACGGGCAGGCGTCGTCGCGATATACGTCGGGGTAAACTTCATGTAGAACGACCATAAACGGATATATGCCGGTCTGTAAAAGTCTAAGAGAAACGGATTGCGCCCTATTGAACTTGGGGTGAGGGGGTGGAAAGACCCTACTAGACATGTAAAATAATTTTGTCCCCTCATTGTGAGTAGCGGGAGCGTCCCTGTGGCCGTAGGGGAGAGGGGAGTTGGTGCTCCTTACAGAGGAAGTGAAGTGAGCTGACTCATTGAGGTTCAGGGGAGCACCCTTGACCGACCCTACGTGAGCGGGAAACTAGTAAATCGAATGATACGTGAGAGCATCCGGACTCGAGACGCCAAGAAGACGAGCAGCTTGCTCAGCGATGTGACCCTTCTGAAAAGCCCTATTTGCCGTTTTGGAAGCCCTATAGATCACGGACCCACGACCATCTAGCAGGGCGAGGTGATGGCGGCTTGTTCGGCGACTTCGGGGTGTTACGGGAAGGAAGAAGCGTACTGGTATTTACAGATGAGTTTTAATGGCTGCTTATAGAAACGAAACCCAGAATCTTCTTTGTCGTCTCGCCGGGCACCAACCGTGTCCTTTTCTTCCCACAGTACATACTATTGGAAATCTTGCGCTGGAGTCGACCACGACGACGGCAAAGGTCTTCCCATCACTGTACTCCGTGGCGTCGACGAAGCTCGCTCTAATGCCTTGTCGCTTGATCTGTTTGAGGATCGCTATACTGCTCTCGTCTTGTGTCTACCCTCGTTGTGGACGGAATAGACGTTTCCGGACAGGGGGGCCACTTCGAACTTGTCTCGAATGCACTTAGGGATCGGGTTACTTAGCCTCGAGGATCCCGCAGGGGGGTAACCCAGCTCATCCAGGATGCGTTTATCTGCCACTGTGGTGGTCAGGCGAGCGAGTTGCGCGCGTTCTTGGGCTTCGGCAATCTCCTCGGCGGTGTTGTATACCCCCAGCTTGAGGAGACCCTCGGTATGGGTCTTGATGGGTAGCCTGAGAGCCATTTTGACTACTTTGGGGATGAGAGCATTGAGCCTGTCTCGCTCCGCTCTGAGCCAGTTGTGCATAGAAATCGTGTACGTGAAGGGGCATAATACGAAAGTGTTGATCAGGCTGAGGATACTGGCTTCCTTCCTGCCGCGGTGTTTGTTTGAAATTCTGCGAACGAGACGGAAAGTGTTGTCCAATGATGAAAATTTCCATACTATATATGGCATGTACCCACAACGGGAGATTGGCCATGAAACGCGCAAAACATATCTTAAAAACGCCAGCTAACTTTTTGAAATGGTCACCGCGTGTTTATTATGAATGGGATTTCCATACCATGGCACACACCTACCATGGTGCATGCACTGGCCTAGAAGCTGGCGGTACATTTAATACAAGTAAGAAGAAATTAAGAAATGCTAGCCAATATAAGAGTTCGCACATTGCGTATTGGAGACGTGCGCGCCAGTTTTCTTTACCCAATACCCACAGCAATGAAATGGGCTAATTTATAACATTTTATTAACCGCTTCACAAAAGCTTTGCTTCATACAGAAATACCAAAATGTACGTTGGATACTCCATAATTTTCTTTTCAGGAATAATATCGGGACGTGGCGCATTGCACGGATAAGGTTGTTGTTTGTGAGCGTTTCAAGACACCTGTAGTAAGTGTGAAATGAAGCTGCTGATTTTGTATTGAATCGCCATTTCCTAGAAAAGACGTAGCTGCAATTTATTAAATGGCGCTGAAATACCATCATATCCCAATTCACCGTAAAAAAGAAGCTTTATTAGCTGTTTACCAGTCACTTGGCGAAAAATAACGAGTGTCAAGAAAGAGGCCACCGACTGTACGAAATAATCTGAACCTCTTCATTTTCCCATTCTAGAATTTAAGCAGTTTCGCCGACTGCTGGCAATAAAGCAAATCAAGTATAATATTATTGCGATAGCAATTATATGGACACTTCCACCGGATTTCTGCCGTCGCCGTCGCCGTGAGGTTCCGTATAGATAAAATCTTTCTACGCCGCGCGCCGTATGCCCGAGCGGAAGCGTGCGGGGACGCACGCTGTCACGGAGAGCCAACGCACTCAATCTTCCACGCGCAAGCAAGGAAGCGGGAAGCGAGCGCCGGAGGGAGCGGGGGGGGGGGGGGGGGCGCATTTCTACTCTGCCAACAACCGCACTCGTCGCTCGCTCGCACCGTCTCTTATCTCCACACGGCTCTGACCTTTATGCGCTGTGCATTCGCCGCTCAGTTTCCGTTGAAGCGATAGACCGCACGTACCTTCGCCCTCTGCGGCGTATATGCGCTTGCTGCCAGCGTTTTGACAGTCGTTGTCTGCAGTCATTCAGTGTGATCTATTCATGTTTGTTTGTGCGCGCTCACACCACAGTTAGTAATAGTCGGGCCACATTTTACAACGCACGCTACGCATGCAATGCTGCCCGGATCGGCAGTGCAGCGCTACAGGCGTGTCCCTTCACACGCGCTGCCCACGGGAAGCGCTTCTCATCAACACCACCGTTTCACAAGCGCCTTCTCGTGGTCATCGAGTCTCTCTTCATGTCGGTCTACTTACGCCGCAGCACACCTGCTTACTTAATCAGCTCATGTTTACTACAATTCATATTGCTACCAAAGCCGCTCACCTTACTTCGTATGACATTGCTGTGTTGCTATCGCATTCATTGCTTCGCCCTTAGGGCGAAACTGTGACATTTCTTACTACATTCGGCGGCGTTATGTAAGTCTGTGAATCCCGGCTTACTTATCTAAATACCAAGAAGTACTATATTTCTCATCAACTTTTCGCAGGTCAGATTCAGAGCAGCAGTCTGCATCGTCTGAGCCTGCGAACGAGGACACTCAGTCCGAAGCAAAGAGGTTGCCTTATAGTCCAGAAGATTTGGACCCTCTGTTTCTGACGCCCTACATTATGAACTGTACCTACGAATTAGCAAGAAACAAGAGCAAAGTACAACTGTTTCAACATGTTGCGCGAGTCAATGCATACTCAGGCTACATCACAGTGAACAGCACTGCCGACATACATCTGTTCTTCCTCTTCGTTGAAGCAGAGGTGAATACTTTCTAACGTTTGTTCTTTCTGTTACCTGCAGATTGTCTCAAATAAAATAAGACCTGCCAATCTTATTATTTGTTGTAAATATCGCGTAGCATGCGGTATGTACTACTGCAGCAGACGCTGAAGATAAAAGTGACACTTTTGCAGTAAAAGTACGTACACTAATCAACATGTTACATTTTGTTAGATATGCGAAAGGAAAGTGACAGAATTGTTGACATAACGAAACTATTTTTATTGATATTTTGGGGTGCTCCCAACGCCACGCACTACTTCGACGGCACAGATAAAAATTTCTTTGCTTATTGAGATAGCAGAAATAACAAAATAATAAAAAGTCCACATATTATACCGTGATTGGCGTAACAGCCTTTGTACCATTTCATCGGTAATGTAGTTGTCATCTATTTGTGGTGCTTTGTGGCCACTGGACCTGTCATGTGGAACTCGGCAGCTCTCGTCAGATTAACGAAGCCAAGACGCAACAACCTTGTCCATCATAGGGTGACCATCTTAAGTGAATCTGTGAGCTCGCATTCTTCAGTGAAATTATCAGGTGCCCTTCTTGAACAAGATAGCTAATATGTACACACAATTGCAAATATTTGTACGTTGTTGTGTACTTAGGTAAATTAAGCTGCCTTGAATTAACTCTACAGTAAATATTTAAGGATAGTAAGTGATGATCAGGCTAATCGCACCCCATTATCTAATATAAAATATACAATGCTTTTCTTTATAGCTGTGCTCCCACTTCCCTGTTTTACTTACAATGCGGTGAAAAAATACATCTGAGGAATAACTCGTTTCATGTCACTATATACTAAAGTGAAGTCATTTTCAAAAAAAGCTTACTCATGTTGAATCATGCATCTGAATGGGCGCGACGGGATTTAACCATCGAAAGCAACATCTCATCCAATAATGAAAAACCATGAGTTGCATTTATTTTTGTTTGTTTGGAGTGATGAATTGCAGGTTGTCAGGATCAAGAAAGCTTATGCAATTAAAGATATAAAAACAATTATTTGCTGGAAAACCGGCGCGCGCAACCACCCATATCCTATCCGCACCCTCTTTAATGTTTATTAACGCTACTTGTTCAAACTCTTATGCTAAAGAAGACGTCGATTTCTTCTCTATGATTTCATTCTACCCTTTGACAGGAGGTTGTGTACCCTTGAACGTATGCTACATTTGTTGGGATAATTTCTGCATAATATTGATTAAGCATAAATTACAGTATCTTTTGTTCAATCTGCGTTTATACATTCACGCGGTGTTGGGCTACTCACAGACATAATATAATTTTTGAAGATAAATTGGAGACTCGACCTTTCTTCCAGCAGATTTCAGATAACCGCTTACCGGTTATATTTCCCCCCCCCCCCCCCCCCCCCCTTTCATTTTCTAAAAACATGATCACACAGAGACGTGCCACTTATTGGTAAAAAAAAACGATTAACTTTCGAAATCGTTCACTAAAAGATTACACCACTATCCAGAATATGTGGCACCATTTAGCAGTAATGTGGCTCTTTTATCAACTGCACTGTTACTGGGAACATGCTGAGGACTTGGCAGACGAGGCTCTGGGGTCGAGAGACACCCGGAGCAGGTACACCTTCGCATTAACCATGTTGCTGCTCATAGTATAGCTTCATAGTCTGCATGCGAGTGCTACGATACTGTGATTTAGAGTATATACAGACGCTATTCTGACGGCCACTTCATTTTTTTAGGGAAATTCATCAAATGCCCCGCTGCTGCTATGGACACAGGGTGGCCCAGGACTGTCCGCTCTGTTTGGCGAATTCCTACAAAATGGCCCCGTTGGTTTCAATGGAACGCTCTATCCAAGGCTAAACACACTTCAAAAGAATATGAGTATCATCTACCTTGACCTCCCGGTCGGGGCTGGCTTCAGCTTCACACGCCTACAATACTTCATACCCTCGAAACCTTGAAGATATAACTATTACTGTCCGAAGAATTTCTCACGCAGTTCTTGGAAATGTTCTCGTACAACAAAGGGCGAGATTTTTACCTTGCTGGAGAGTCCTACGGAGGTATGTATATTATGCTACGGTGGACAGATTGGTGTCAAGCAGTGTCGTACATCCAACATCTCACAAGTCACGTTTATTGTATGAAGTAGTTAACATGCATCATCTATCATACGTAATGTGTCAAATATGTGATGTACTTTAACTGTTACAAACAGTGATTTTAACAGTGCAAATCAGGTCGAGGTCTACACGACGAGTGTGTGTGCGGTTACGTTTCATCCTCGCCCAGTCTGGTACGGACTTACATCAGATTGTCTTCAAAGATAAAGCCGACATTCTAAAACTACCAACACTTAAAAATGATCGGGCCATCTTTGCCCACAAGATAACTTGTTCTTTGCTGCCATGTGGGCAAGCCACTGCTCTTTTTTCATGCCCGCGATGTCCTTAATTAAAGATATGCATATAGTAAGCTTCAATTTACTGATTCTAGTAGATGTCTGCTTGCAAACATTTATGCCAAATTGTTCAAAATACTACGCGGATTTAACTTCACTTTGCTTTTAGGCTTGAAACGGAATTCTGGAAAGTGTTAAAAGTTAGCTGTTCGTACTTTTAAGAATACGCAAGTCGTAGCCCGGCGAGTCTGCATCATCGCTTTCTGAAATCACAGCGAAGAGATTAGTCTATTTTGCATTCTCTCAAGCTCTAATTCGTTTAAGTTGGCGATGTTCTAAGCACAGGACTCACTTTGATTTCCTAATTTTTCTTTGTATATAATTAGTGCCCAGTACACTCGCGACAGTCTTTACATTATTGGCCAAATCGGGTATTTCATTTCATATTAAAAAATCAGTTAGGGGCAGCTTGACACTAAGTGATGCGAATACTGGGCAAACAGCGAAGCTGGTGGCCATTCCCTAGCTTTAACTTTGCTTTCATTTGCTTAACTTGGTTTGGCTTGGCTGGCTCTTAGCTTTGTCTTTGCTTTCGTTCGCTTAACTTGGTTTGGCTTGGCTGGTTCTTAGCCAAATTTAGCCGACGCCAAGTATCAGGACGGTGCTCGGGGTCGGCGCGCAGTCTTCTAAAGGGCACTTTATAATCCGACTGTAGCGTTGACGCGCGAGCGCGCTCGGCACGGGGATGCTACGCCAGCGAAAGCGCAGCAGTCGCGAGGCGTGGCCGGCGTATCCGGCGTTCGTTGGCATGGATACAATACCAGCGAGACGCAGGACAGCCGAATAATCACCAACTAAGCCTATTACCTACCATAGCTACACATTTAACAAAGCGTAGGTGAACTAGATGAGGAGAGAGAAGGAGGATTTAGCCGTTTTAAAAGCAAGTTGGTACTCCCGTTCCTACCTGGAAGGGGCTAGATTCAAGTTGCACGCGAGATCATGAAGCACTCACCCACCGTTTGAAAATGGCGGAGTCGAAAGGAAAAAGTCGCAGGGTTGGTCAGAGAGCTTCAAGAACTTGAATTTGAAGTGTATCACCGTCCAGGAGCTTCTATGAAAGATGCGGACGCAATTTCCAGATTAGGGGTCATATTTTTTTATATGCAACACGAAACAATAGGTGCCGCTAAAATTTGGGAAGGAACTGAACCTATACAACCGACACAGACAGGTAGAATTGCAGTGCCTCCCACACTGGTTCTGAAAATTTTGGACCTTTACCAGAATCATGACAACTTATTCAGGTGCCCATGATGGTTTCTGGCGGACCTACATGAAACTGACAAAAAAGTTTCCATGGCCGAAGAAATACGTGCAGTCATGTCACGAATTGCAAGGTGAATAAAGTAAAGTTTCAACAATCAACTCAACAGATAAAATTACTGAAGCACTCAAGGGCACCACTTGAAGTTATTCACAGCGGACTTCGCTAAAGTCCGAAAGAACTCTGAAGGTGTAAAACAAAAACGCAAACATACCTGTTGTGCGTGGAGGAGAGCATCAGGATGGTTGCAACAAAACCGGGGAAGGAGGACGACAACAGTGTGATCTCCTTGTTAAGCCGAAATATGTTTGACAGCGTGAAAGCATTAGTGTCAGACAATGGACCTGCCTTTCGGAGCCATGAACATAAAGAATGGGCCGAGTGGCGTGGAGTTACCCTCAGGTTCACAGCACCATATCAGACAGCATCCAATGCACTAGCTGAGCGAGCTATTCGTGACATCAAACAGTGAATAAATATGTATCCATACTTCCCAGGTGGATGGACGTGCTGTCTGGAAGGGGCCGTAGCTCATAATAACCACTCCTATACAACAGCTCCGCGATGGACACCGCCCTTTGATGCTACTGGGAACCCAACCTATTTACCAGCCGACACGTCTCTAGGAGTTCAAGCAGTGCTGCAACTGACAGAAGAGAGAAGGAATGAACAGAGCGAAGTACCGTGAAAAATTCAAGAGGAACTTTAATAAAAAAACAAAACACAGTGACACCAAGAATACAGGTTTGAGGCTTGGTGCTATAGAGAAAAGGGGTGTCAAACTTGGGGCTGAAATCACAAAAGGTAATTCCGCGTTGTCAAAACAGCAAGCTAATAGGGAATCTTAAAGACTGTCTAGTATGTAGGCCCCAAAAGCACCATTGAATGAGCCTGTTTAGCAAACGTTAATAAATACCATCCTAGGAGGGATGAAAACAAAGGCGGATGGAGTGAAGCATGCTCAGGCAGTTGAAGAAGGAGACAAGACGGAATATGCAGTAAGGAGGTTGGGGAGAAGAGGAGAATAAAGTGAGAAATGGCGACATGAAGAGTACTCTGTCCTAATATGTGCGGGCTTCTTACAAACATATACATTGTATGATATTACATGTTGCACATCAGACGATAGAGACCTTTAACGCACCATGTTTAGTTTTATAGCGTTAAAAAACCTCTTGAGGGAAGCTACACCTGACAGAAATTCGAACATGCGTGTTGGATCTGCAGAATGTTCTTGTTTGCCGCCGCAGGCCCTACTTGCGTTTCTCCTAATGTCTTTAAAAATCACGGCCTTTGACAGAGTAACTAAATCCTTATTTACCTCGACATGGATACTTTGATATTTTAACAGAACATGCTCAATAATTTGCATGCTTATTCCCAGATGCTACAGAGGAATAGTCATCGCTGGCAAATTTTGTCATGCAACGCCGCCTTAAAAAGAAAACGTTACATCTTTATATGGTGTCGAAGAGTAGTTCTCAGCACTTGAAATTATCATCACTATTGTAATATTTCATAACTTGCTCAATGTTGTTTGTCTATTTTGGAGTTTAGACTGAACGCACTTTCCTCTGACTCTGTCGACGCGTCCGTGAATGTAATATTTACTGGTTAGTTTCATGGCCCATTTGCACATTTTCTAAATGGTCATACAGCGTTTTTAAAAAGTTGTTAACGTTGTCTTATATTTTTTAGTGCCATCTCATGACAATGCGAAAGACGAATTTGTTGCCAAATGTGGGTGATCGCCCGACATCTCCCGCCCCCGTTTATTGAGCGTATTTCAGGAAGCAATCTCGATATCTATATATTTTCAGGCGGCATGCCATCTTTATGGAGCATTATCAGCCTGTTTAATTATCTCGACCCATTATTTGCATGACGGTGGGCGCAAAGTAGGATCAAGACGCGCGTTTTGCAAGACCAGCTTCAGCAGTACATACTGGTGCACCTTGAACCTCAACCTTCACTTAATGGCGCTTCAATTTCAACCTGCACTTAAAGTTGAAGGCCCCTCGCTTTCATCGCTTTCACTTCCGTGAGCCGGAAGAGTGCAACGCGATAGCATTCAACGATGCAGCACTGCTTCTCACGGTTCCTGGCAACGGCAGCTTATGTAATCGTAATGTTTACCTGGAAGCGCTGGCTGCGAACGCTATGCACAGAGGTGAGCTTTCTGCTAGAAACGCGGCCTCTTGCGTGGCTGATCCAGAAGGTAGTGCACAGCCGCGCCAGAAAGTTACAATATTTTCAGGTTTCTGTTATTGTTTCGCACTTTTAATATTTCAGTCCGACAAGATTTAACACAATAGACATGCGCTGTCGGTATTTTGTTTCATGACATTTGTTTGTGGGTTGTCATTCTCCAAATTCCGAGGAATAACTTTTTCAAGAATGTAAGACAAGGTATGAGGAACTTTAGTGATATAATGGGGTGGCAATGTAACCCACACATACTCCATGTCATATAGCTAGACGTGGCATATACATATAACTAAATATAATTTTTACTAACGAACGCCGACGTCGACACCGAATTTTCTGCGACAGTGGGGCCCTTAATGCTGCCGCGTTAATTGCAACCGTACCGTTTTCCAATAGCCTAAAGATCAATGCGCGCTGTCACCTTTTAATGATCTGCTACTATAAAGAGAATCACCGCCTACAGACCTATGTATTTTGTTATTAAGAGAAATCTACCAGAACAAAATTAAATACATTCGCACAACTGAACAGGTCCTGCTAAACTTTGGCATACATGCAAGAAGAAATCTTTTAGCAACATGTAGCAGCTGTTCTGAAATTTTGGGCTTTATACATATATAATGTAACTAGTTTTGTAAATTGAATGCGCAATAATGACATCCTCAATGTTTGAGTAGCGTACGCAGAAATGCGATACATGTAGACTAACTACTCAATTTATGAGCCACGTTTCCGATAAGTTTTAACCGATAGTAGGTAAGACGGTAGAAGCGTGCGGCGGAATGCCTTGAGCAGAAAGAGCGCAAAGTAGCAGGAACATAAGGAGACCGACAAAGGCGCTGACTAACGAACAAATGTTTATTCTTTCAAGCAGCATAATACAGCCTAAGTTGATGAGGTACATTATAACATTGTAACGCTTCCTTTTTTTTTCAGCGAGGTACTCTGTCGCTATTGCGCACTGGATGTTGACGAATCAGAATAAGTTGCCGCTAACCTTGAAAGGAGTTATTGGCGGCAATGGATTTCTTGGACCAGTGTTGGAAGTAGCTGACTCTAGCGATTTCCTTTATCAGATGTCAATGGTTGACATGAATGGTCGGGACCAGTTTGCGCAACGCTTTCAGCTAATGAGGCAGCTGGCGCAATCAGGTGATGATAACCAAACACTGTACGCGTTAAAGTTGTTTTCTGAGACGATATTTACAGACACTCAGACGCCAACCATGTTTCAAAATCTGACTTTATACAATGACCACGCAAGTCCTATGTACACGGAAAGGCCGTATTGGATGCTTCAGTGCTTTTTCTTTTTAAGTATGAACACCACAAAAATCGCACTGCACGCAGGAGTGAACAACACTTTTCAGATCAACAATCCACTTCTCCTATTTAGCTTTGCTTCCGATTGGTTGAGAGATATTAGCCCCTACAACGAACATGTGCTGAACCAAACTAGCGTCCTTTTATACACCGGACAAATGGACGCGCTCTTTCCATCGGTAAACCAGCGAAATTACTTTAAAAGACTTAACTGGACTTACGCAGACGAATACCGAAACGTCTCTCGTTACCCCTGGACGCCATACAAACACTACTATGGTTTCGCCGGCTACATAAAGAAAGTACACCGATTCTGGGAAGCTGTCCTTCTCGGTATGAGTCACTATGGTGCCGCAGAGAAACCGGATGAAGTGTACTTCCTAATGATGCAGTTTATTGCCAACTCATCACAGCTTACCAGTGCTGCAGCAGTTGTACCGAATACTGAAAATTGAGAAAGCAATACATTAGTAAATAAAATGTTGATGCGCAGTGCTGTGAGCATTTTTTTTTTGCACCTCGTCCTAAATATTCTTACTGAAATTTCCTCAGGGAATGTTAGCAGGGCGGAAATACCGCTAGATAATTCTTTATGTACATAGATATAGTAGGATGCATTGCAGGATACAAAAACACAACAAAAGGAATGAATAACGTAATAATGTCTTATAATACCACCTTGATAAACAAATAATAAGCCAAAAGTTATATACGCATTTATTCTAAACCCTGATTGTTAGCGAATTCTATTCGCCAACCGCTTGGAGTAGGCAACAATATTTAAAGCAATTGTTTGTCAAATGAAAAGGAGTTATTGCGATGTGAATCATTTGTCTTGCTGTATAACCGAATAAACATGTCAATATTTTTGTGACGCATGTTTTGCAGTTTCTATTCACCAGTTGTTCGATGAAGTGTATTCGGGGCACGCGATTTCTTTATGATAAGGGCGGCAGTTTAAATCTATCAAGAAACTGTATAAAACGTTCGGCAGTACACATTCAAGTTTATCAATGTTTGAGTGTATACATGAGTCCCAGATAATTGAAGCGTAGCCTAAGATTGGCAAGACGACGGATCGCAATGCAAACCCCTAAACATTTTAAACCGTCTTCTCATTGCGATTAACGTTATGGAAAAAAAATAGAAAAACGGCGAAGGCGTTTCTTGCGATAATGCACACAAAAACAGTTTCCTCAATTCTTAAACATTTGGGGGCAGGATTCTTATCACGATATGGTTCTTTGTAATGCGTCATTACACTTTTTTCGAATAAATGGCTCTTTTAGTCGGGAATGAATAGCGAAGTCTTCTGCGTATTATTTTTTTAACATAAATATATGTGTAGGAGATCTCAAGCCTGTTATAGTGGGAGATGCACGCTACTTTTTTCTTACACAAACAACACATCGCAAAGATAGGCCAACACAAGCACACGAACACACGACAGATAACGATACCATAAACTGAAATAAGAGTCGGAACACGCTAACGCATAACTCACACAAAGTTCTAATTAGCGCATTGTATGTCACCCCACAGACCTTGCAAAGCAAGTATTGTCAATTATTATTACTGAATAGTCCCTTGCAATTCACTTGTACTTTTTAGCACGCACAGTCTACAATACTATAATATATCCTCCTAAGACTCCTTGTACAATATATTGCACATTGCCGTCTACATTTTTTCGTCTACAGTCGCAAGTAATTACTCAAAATATTCATTTGGGTATAAAGTACGGTGCAAGTGTAACTGTAAAGAAGTGGTTCCCTCATACTCTGGTCATCCGCTTTCGAGGAATTTGACACTCAATTGATCTAGACCTATCTGTCGTCCAGACGGCCGAAAGCAAACTTGAAGTGGGTTTCGAAATCAGTGAGATTGCGGGAAAATACCGGACGCGTCAGTAACATCGCAATGTACTACACTGAACTGCATCTTCGTCTCTGCGTTTAAGCAAACTGCAGTTTTTACCATAGCGAACATGAACACATGAGGAGATGTTTGCGTACATGGAGACGCAGTTTTTGCCATCTATTTCAATTTTAAATCACGTTCGCCTACAACACTGCACCACAGGCGACCACAAACTTTTCCCCATTCTTCCTCTTGTACGGCCGCGAACCTTCGACTACCCTCGACACCATTCTTCCGTACAGACCCGATTCATCCGAATGTACACCCATCTCTGAAGTTGCCCGCCGCGCCGAGGAATGCCGCCAACTCGCCCGTTCCTTTACAGCCGTCGACCAATGGCAACAAAAATCTCGACGTGACGATGATCACCCGCATTGTCACTTTCTTCCGGACTCCCTTGTGTGGATTTGGGTTCCTGCCGTTCCTGCTGGCCTCTCATCCAAGCTTGTATCAAAATATCAAGGAGCCTACCGTGTTGTAGCGCAGACATCGCCTGTGAACTATATTGTCGAGCCTGTCACGCCACCTACGGACCACCGCTGTCGGGGTCGTGAAACCGTCCACGTACAACTCCTGAAGCCGTATTACGACCCCTTGATTCTATGTTCACCATGAGTCGCCAGGATGGCTCCTTTTCCGATGGGGGGTGATTGTAGTTAAGACGAATGCCCGGCGCTGCAGCCACATCGCCAGTCATCCGGGAAGCGCGAGCTCGAGATTGCCTGAGCCGCTCTGGTTGAGACACGCTGCCAACGCTGCCCGCTGCTCTCTTGTACTCTGTTCGCATTAGAATTTAAATAAAAATGTCGCAGTTTCACCCGAAAGGCGAAGCATCAATGGCGATCGCAAATTAGTAGAGAGCTATATGGAGTAAGGATAGTAGTTTTATCAACTGTATAAACTTGGACATGCAGCAGCACAAACAACGCGCAAAAATGTTGTCGACGCCGTCGGCGTTTTCCCCGCGTTTGCACCAAACGCGCACGGCGTTGGTGACTGTTGCCGGTGCCTCTGGGGGCGGCTCGGAGGTTTTCGACAAGATCAGCACGGGACACTCGTCGAGCAGCGTCGGAAATATTTACCACCTTCTCGCCTCGCAACGTTTTTATATAAATACGCATTTGGTGCCGCCGCTAAACTTTCCCTCCCCTCCCTCCCTCCCTTCCCCACACGGCCTTTTGCGCGACGGAAGAAGTCGCGTTTGCTCTCCGCCGTGCGTTAAATTAATAATTAATTAATTAATTTATGGGGTTTTACGTGCCAAAACCACGATCTGATTATGAGACACGCCGTAGTGGGGACTCCGGAAATATGGACCACCTGGGGTTCTTTAACGTGCACCTAAATCGTTCGCTACCTGTCAAAGCGTGCGTACCTCGCGCGCTTTCACTCGCACATGCAACATACGCCGCGCGGCGACGATTTCATCGCCGTTGGACTCTATACGGAACCTCACGGCGGCGGCGACGGCAAAGGCGACGACGACGCCAACGGCAGAAATGCGCTTTGAGTGTTTATATAATTGCTATCGCAATAATATTGTTTTGCAAGTTCATAACATAACAGTATACAATAAATACCACTTCGAAGAGCGATTACACGACATAGTTGCGTTCGGGTCTCAGGAGGATACGGCCTCGGACTTACCCGAAAGCCCGGGCCCGGCCCTGCCCGTGGGCCGGGCCAGGCCGGGTAGGGCAGTTTTTTCACGGGCTGGGGCCGGGCTCGGGCACGGCATGTGCTTTAACAACGTAAGCTGTTATGGGCTCATTCCAATAGCCATTTCGGGTCGCGATGATGCCGCCGTTGGTGTCCGCCGCGTAACCGCTATCGCCGGAAACGCGAAAAAAGTACCCGATTCCCGCCGGGATCGATGCCGCACTCGCTGCATGAGAGCCGGATACTCTACCACTGAGCCACGCAAGCGCTTGCTACCGGGCCGCAGAAAATACCCATATCTAAGGCAAGAACGCAGGGGGAGACGACTCGAGCCTCCGCCATTATGGTGGCGCCATCTAGATAAGATGCCTGCAAGTGCAGCGTCCGCAGGCGCAGACGATGATATGCGATTCAGACGAGGCGCGCAATCAACGCGCTCCCGAGCTGCCGAGCCTGACGTCCGCCTAAGGAGGGACCTTACGTCCGCCAGTATGATGGTGCCATCTAGATAAGGTGCCTGCAAAGGCGGCGCGCTCGACATGTAAGATGCAGTTCTAAGGCCTGATCGGGCTCAGCAGACTGCTGTGCAGAGAGCATTACAATTCGCAGATCGCCGTCGACACCGGGCGAACAGTACAGATCGTTCTCGTCAAAGCGAGGCGAAACGAGCTACTCTTGAGCCGCTCCACCAGCATACGCTGTGACTGTGCTGCGTGTGCCGCGCAGGCCTGTGAATTTTTTTTTACCCGGGCCCGGGCCGGCCTCGGGTATTTTGACGCGGATCCGGGCCGGACTCGGACTTTCTGGTGGGGTGCATGTAACGTGCAGTGGGTTATCCTCGCGCGTCTCGACTCTGAAAAACTTCTTGTACCGGCACAGCTGGAAGCTAGCAGTGCTACTCCTGTGTACTTCCGTTTTCTTCTTCCGTCGTATTTTGCGCTGTTTGAACAGAATGTAAAAGTCCAGAAAGGCAGAAGTCACCTCAAACCAGAGGATGCCATTCTATTCCTTACCTAAATCAGTGTAAATAATGCTTTCAGCGCGGTGCAAGTGCGTTCGCGACTTGCTGATTCTTCAAAGGTGAATTGGCAAACGATGACTGGTAAGGTAAGATAATTCGTAACGTGGCTTAAATATGGCACTACGTCCATCCATGATTGCACGCATGTTCTCAACCGGCCGCCTAGCAGCAGCGCATTGCGCTGCACCATGGACGGCCGCGAGAAGCTTTCTTTCTACATTTACTCCATCCATGTGCTGCGATCACGAAAGGTAGTGGCTGCGCTTCAGCTGTAGTGTATACTAGAGCACAGTTAAGTGGAACGAGCGGCTGGGGTGGCACATGCTTTGCAGTGAGGCGCCCGACGTGGAAAAATACTGTGGCGGTGCTGTGATAGAAGGGGATTGGGCTGCATTAAGGTCGCGCCGTTGGAAACTGCTGGCGATACTGCTCGGCAGGGTCATTCGTACTACTTCGCGCGCTGGTATTTGCGTTCAGACCACTCAAATGATGTTCATAATTGCATGTAACATGTACTTATGCCTTAAGAATAAATGTCTTTCATTCTCTTCTTCATTTTATTTTTTAATGGCGCTCGGTGATCTTTTTCTGTCTCGGGCCGGGCTTGGGCCTAAGGTAAAGGGGTGGCAGGCTGGACTAGGCGGGTAACGTAGAATATTTACGGACCCGGGCCGGGTGTCGCCATAAAACTTTTGGTCGGACTCAGACGGGCAGCCCAACGTAAAAACGGGCTCGGGCCGGGACTGGGCTGAAAACATCGGCCCGTGCAGGGCTGCGACTTTACAATTGTTAGTAGGTACAGCGGGGGCGTGGCAGTGTGGGTCACATGACTTCCGCTTAACACGTGTTGTCATGGCAATTGTGGAGCTCCTATGTGCCTAGGGACTTAGGGACTTTTGAGGCACTGGTGTGCCCGGCCATGCGTCGGCTGCTAGTTACTGAGCGTTGCTCTCTCGCCAGCGGTCGAGCGCTGGGCTTGGGCGCAAATAGAAACACGCCTCCGGGACCGGGCGCAGCGACCTTGCCGAGCGCAGCTCCTACGTGCGTAGGTAGCGAATCGTTTAGGGCGCGTTGAATGTCTGGTGGGGTCTGGCCCACACCGGCCGCGCTTTATTATTGTAGCGTTTGTTCTAGTGTCGGAAATCCTTGCAGTGGTGGTGGTGCGGCATGACGGCTTTTGATCGCGGTGAAATGTGGTGGTGTAAACAAGCAGATACTGCTCGCCTTTGTACCGACGCGAAGCGGCGGTTGTTGGGGTTTTGCGGAGCGCAGCATAGCAACACCCCAAATAATAATAAAAATAATATTGCTCTAGTCAGCTAAACTGCTCCCTCCCTGATAGTGAGATTATATTTGGATCATCAATACAGTGATGCGTTTATTTAGGAATATCATCGTTTCTCTCTCGCGCCCGCTTGTCCTCGTGCCTGCGAGAGAGAAACGATGGTATTCCTAAATAAACGCATCACTGTATTGATGATCCAAATATAATCTCACTATCAGAGAGGGAGCAGTTTAGCTGACTAGAGCAATATTATTTTTTATTATTATTTGGGATGTTGCTATGCTGCGCTCCGCAAAACCCCAACAACCACCGCTTCGCCTCGGTACAAAGGCGAGCAGTATCCGCTTGCGCAAGAGTGGACGCAATTTTCTCTCTTGCACCCGTTTGACCTCGCGCCTGCGGACTAAAGCGGAAACGTGCATGGAGGGGCTTTAGTACCAGACCAGTGCCTCAAAAGTCCCTAAGCGATGATGTGCCTAGGCACCTAGGAGCTCCACCATTGCCATGACAACACGTGTTAAGCTGAAGTCCCGTGACCCACAGTGCCACGCCCCCATTGTACCTACTCGCAATTGTAAAGTCGCTGCAGGGCTTTAGTCTGAAGTTTATGCTTAATAATATTTATTCTGAGCATGGATTCTGTATTGCGACAAATGTTGTCAATATATTCTTCCGATGCTGACCAAGCACACATCACACCTTTGGCTCAGCCTATTCTATGCGAAAACCACTTTGGGTGCGAATGCCTAGACATAATTCGTGAAATACTGTTTCAATAGAATGGCTCCTCTCCTACTACTAATGCACCTGCTATTGCACTTGATACCCAAAGACATATGCGCTGACCTCTGGCCAGGAGGTGGAGCAGGTAAGTCTGAAGGACCGAGGAAGAACATGCTGTTATTTGCCTTATGACGGCACAGTGCACGTGAAGAAATGATGACGTTGAAGAGTCCCATTTTTTTTGTGCAACGTGCCACAGAACATTTATCATTGCGCTAATGTCCTGTACCATGTATTTTACTTGTGCTGTTCATGACACCTAAGGTCTTGTGCTGCCGTACATGATTCAGACAATTCCCATCCATAACTGAAATAAACGTTTTCAGGCATTTCCTTGCGAAAGGAATAACAGCGGTATTTTTACGTGAGAGAGCCATACCTCGACTAATTAAAATTTGTTGATGGCATCTACCTTGTTGCAGATTTATGTGAGATATGCATGCGGTAGCTTGAAATTCGTATGATTAGTTCACCGGCATAAGCTGAGTAGCCCAACGAGACCGGTAATAAACAGGGCAATGGAGGCATATTACAATTAAGCAGAAAAGGAGTTCTTTGCAGGACACCGTGGGGCACTTTTTTTTGCTTTTTCAGTGAGGTGCATTGATGTATGCTGTTCTTTTCTCTGGAAAATCTATCACCCAACGCAAGGACTGGTCAGATATTTTTTATTGATTGATGCAATGTCGGAAATGAATAACTTGCGGTATCACCATCATCATCTTGATCATAATCATCATCAGCACCCTATATTTATGTCCACTGCAGGATGAAGGCCTCTATCTGCGATCTCCAATTACCCCTGTCTGTATCAAAAGTACGCTTAATATGGAGAAAGATATCAACAGTAATTTTTCGACATTATCATTCGTGTGCTACATGCGTGACCAGATCCATGATTGAGTCCATGGTGCAACGTAGTCTGCACAATCTTAGCATGCTATAAACCTTTTCAGGCATTTTCTTCCTCAAGGGATAACAGCGGTATTTTCACATGAGAGAGCCATACCTAGACTAATTAAAATTCTTCTATAAAACCTCAGCATCCACGTACGAACGAGAGCTGTTATGAATACTGTTCGCACATTGAGGATCGCACATTGAGGAGACGCGTCTTGCTCCGCATTTTCCACACTTGACTTTTTGATTACGGTCTATGGCAAGATGTCCTCTCAAGGTGCATCAATAACATCGGTTATCTGCAGCCAATTTCTTCAGCTTTTCTTCATGGTTAATGCTGCTGTCGCAAACTGGAGTTGAGTGCTTTGCAGACCCACAGAAGAGACAGTCCTTATCTTTAACTTTCGAGGAAGACTTCAGGACAGCCGCTGTTGGTGAGGTGGAGTGCAAGTTTCTTCTCTCTTCCGGTGGTTTAGCGCGTTTCTTTCCTTTAAAGTCATGAACTCCACTTCTTTCTCGACTCTCAACTTCCACGCGAAGATAAGTCACGAGTTGTTGCAACTTCTCATCGGCTGCCGCTGTCGAGTCTGGCTGCTGTACTACAGAGCCTGAACTGTCGATAGCAGGCGGTGATGACTGAATTCGGTTCTTTTTGGTAATACCCAATGACAACAGAATGTCTTCAACAGAATGTCCGTCATCATAGTTGCGTAGCTGGCAGGACTGACGTTTATACCTTTCAGGCCCTCTGATATGTCACTGCACACAATCCATTCCTTCAAAGATTGTATACATCTTCTGGCGAAGCAACGGCTGGCAGTGTGCGCAGACGGCGTAGATGCTCCTGCATAATGCGACGCTTATCACGGCGAAGTAACGGCGGATGGTCCAGTCAGGTCGCACCGTCTGGCTTTCGGAGGAGGGTTCCGCAGTCCTTACGACGTGCTGTCTTCGCTTTCAAACTTCCCGATGCCAGGCGTGTAGAGTCCCAGTGAGTGCTACCGGCGGGTTTAGACACCAGCTTATAGAAAAATGGTCACGACCTATGATGAAACACAACTGTATTTACATTATTTACCGGAATTAAATCGAATGAAGTCCATGGTGAACGCTGTCTCTTCTTCTACTTTTTTGTCTTCTTCGCGTCCGCGCTCTCGCGTGCTGTGGAGTTGGCTTCTTCTTTATCTCTAGCTCTTCGAAGAATGGGCTCATCATCTTGGTGCATGACATCTTTTTATGTTATAATCGTGACATTAGCTTGTGGGTATTGCAATGCATTTCTAGCAGTTGCAATTGACACGAACAGAAACACACACGAAAAAGAAAACGCGCCCCTGGGATGACTATATTCTTCTTCAAGAACTTTTGCGGCATTTTAAAGGAAAATTTGGGTAATTATAGCGACTGCAGAAGCAAAATTCTTATTTAGGACCTCATAGTTTTTATAAAAGTTGCAGAAAGCGTATAAATTTTGAATTCGTGTAAATGTGTAACGTTGCACCAAACAGAAATATTGACACGTACACATGTTTATCTTTCACTGGTGGCCGCTTTCAACATTGGCTGACAAATGTTAAACGTTATCGCTCGGCGCAGGACGCGCCTGCATTGGAAGCTTCTCGGACGTTATCGATGCTTCTATCCGTCGTCTGTGGTCACCGACGCCCATGTAATCTGATTGTATGAGCGACGCGAATTGTCTAGAACTTTCTGGAAGACACGCGGGCATCAGGGATTAATCTGGAACCTTCGATGACTCAGGTATAAAAGCCGACGCGTTTCGCAGCTGATCAGATTTTCGACGATCGCCGACTGTGTTCGCCGCTATCGTTGTGCTTTGAGTGTAGCTTGCTTTTGTGGGCACAGGTTCGCCCAATAAACAACCAGTTTAGTCATACACAGTTTTGTGACTGTTTTCTCTACCGTCACTACTACGTGACAATATCTAAGTTCCGCACACTGCCTCTGACAAAGCATCTTATCCTGTGAAATTGCGTCCGAGTTTACAGATGACATGACATTGTTGCGGTGTTTATCAGTGTTTCGCAGACGTCCTACTGACAATTATGTCGCATAATTCAGAGCTGTGCATAATACACCAATTTTATCTGCTTTTATGCTTCATAAGGTGCTCTTTGTAGACTTGAGGTAATAATATTTGTTACTGATTTACAGAGTTCCAAACTTGTTTTTTTATCTTCAATAAATGTCGTAAACAATTTGATTGCCTCAATAAAGAATCTGGGCCCGTATTGACAAAAAGCTCGTTTGCTAGAATTATTCATAAGAGCAAATATTACCCAAACCTGATGCTTGAGATATTAGCACAGGCGACCGACCAATGGCAAAGGGCACTTACAAACAATAATACTTGTTATCGACTACAGCTTATTAAAGTCATCAAATTTTAACGTTTTTCTTTTAGACGGAAATAAATATTATGGTTTCCGAGCACAACGATTACTCCGTTCCGAGCTAAAATCCTGAGCTAAACCTATGTTTTAAGCAATTTCAGCGAAATGGGAAAAGTTAGAGCAATAGCTACCGCAAGATTGCGAGCAGTAAAATTGCTTGCGATGTGAGTTTCGCGCTTTATCAACTGTAGTAAGACTTCAGTTAGAAGTGAGCACTCGACCCAGATTATGATGGGCATCTTCTTCCCAGTGGAATATTTAGAGACATTTTTATAATCATACTCATTTTCTGCTACAGGGCTTGTATACTTTTATCATTTGTCTACGTGATACTAACCCTGAGGGTGCCCTAACACGCCACAAATTACATCTGGAACTCATGGGACATGAAATTTAATATGATATGTATTGATTTCAAATACTCGAAAATATTGCGGACGACAGGCGTCGTAGCCAAGCTCATCCAAAATGGATTCCGACGCCGCGCTTCTTTCGTGCTCCGTCAACGTCGCTTCGCTTAAGATGCTTGGACACGTCACGCAAAAGGTCATCCTGCTCGCTGCCGCGTTGCCGTCGTCGTCATCGTGTTCCGTCCTTCTCGCGCACTTCTCAGAGACGTTCTACGGGATCGCATCAAGTCCCCCAGAGGGCCTAGCATGCATGAGAACTCACTAGGTTAGCACGCATAGCAGGTGGTTACCTCAGCTATCGCTGACAACGTTGATATGTCGTGTCCAGGCTTTTTTTCTTCAATTTTTAAGAAAGACGTTGACCCCCAAGCACACTTAAAACAATTACAATTAAACAACAACTCTTGAAAAGGACGGACGCTGTAAATGTCCGCGTCACCCCTACGAGGAATGTGGGCACGACCTGGGCGAGTACAAAGCGCCTCGGCCTTTGGGATAGGTCTCCGAATTTGTTTGTCGAGTGGAGGGACGGCTTGACGAAAGGAGAGAAGTGGGGCGAGCGCACGCCAATGACACAGGGAGGACAGTTAGAGGCAGTCTAGAGAAGGCGTTTGTCGCCAAACGAGCTAAAGGAGACCCTTGCGGGCTGAGTCCTAGGGTAGCATGGTGGTGGCGTGTGTCACCCAAGTGAGCTAAACGGGACCCCTGCATATTGACCGCATACATTCAATGCTTCCATCATAATTTGGGGTTTATAGACTTGTAGATATATATTGTTTACAAAAAGAAACCTCGTCATCATTTTGTGCCGGCCAATTTCCGCCACTGTCAGCACCTAACGGCTGGCTTTACCCTTTCCTCTGCAGCTATTTTCCACTGACAAATTTGAGAAAACAGCATGGCACTGAATTCACACTCTTGCTTTTTCTTATCCCTCTCCCTCTTAAAACCCTCACTCGCGAAGAGGCAACTGTGTTGAAGAACACATACGGCGCGCGGCGACGATATTATAGCCCTTGGACTTTATACAGAACCTCACGGCAGCGATGGCGACGCCGACGGCAGAAATCCGCTTGAAGTGTCCATATAATTGCTATCGCAATAAAATGCAAACACCTACCCTCACTTAAGTCTCTATTACACTGTACAATCAACACTTAACTCCCACAAGTGCCCGCGCTGTGCGGAGTATGTCTTGCTGTACTAGACCACCCGAGCTTTCCCCAATACTCGCAACCTTTCCCCAACTCTAAACGCCGTCCCCAAACAGTGAGAAGTTATTCGGTCCAGTTCAAACCTGCGTGGCCAGCAGCAGCTGATGGCCATAAGGTGGCGGCAGTCGTACTACTCCTGGAATGAGGATTACTCTCACTGGCGCGACACGGAAGCTAGCAGAAGTTTTGGTCCCTCGGGTCTTTTCATTTTTGTTAATAAATGTTCTATTCGCCTCCTCTTACCTTCGCGGACACTTATGGGGGCAAAATGCGAAGACACCTGTGTACTTATATTTAGGTGCACGTTAAAGAACACCAGGTGGTCCGCATTTCCGGAGTCCCCCACTACGGCTTGCCTCATAATCAGATCGTGGCTCTGGTACGTAAAACCCCATAATTTTACCTTTGGCAGTCGGTACAAGACATCGGCATTGAAACATTGTCATTGGATGATCCAATTAATATCGGTGAGAAGCAAATAATCACGACTGATAAGTCTTGTCTTTGGGTACGGAGCGCTGAGAATAGGCTCCCCCCCAATATAGTAGCTTCCTCTTAAAGGACTACCTTATGGGGCTGATAAAATGACAGCTATGATTTGAAACTCAAGGACAAATGAACAACCATAGGAAAAGATCTTGTAAAGATGGCAACCAAATATGGTAAGCGAAGTAAAGGTGAAAGTGGCAAAATGATAATAGTTAGTGACATGGGGATGCGTGAAGGGAACCAGATCAGCGACGGGAACTAGTCAGCTATTGCAGAGTGATAGTTAAATCTTCCAACGAGACAGATTGCAGCGCTAATTGTGACGCAGTCCGTGCAGCAATAAAAATCGCTACGAGCAACACTCTTGACGTTGTAGGTATCGCACGATTCAATGAACGTAGAAACAACGAGGGCGGCGCTGAATTTCGTTGCTCCTGGATCCGATTTCTTTTTGTATTTTTTACAAATAGCCTTGCAGAAGTCCTCAACCACAAAAATATCTCATGACGGTGGGGTTTAGTCTTGAGCACTGCGCCGAGAAGTTGATATCTTTAAAAATGTCACGCCAGAAAAGCAATCTAACTTGCACAAAAAAAAAAAAACCAAGTGTGTTACGTGGCCAAAAGGACGATATTATTATGAGGCACACCATAGTGGAGGGCTCCGGAATAATTTTTACCACGTGGGCCTCTTTCAAATGATCCCAATGTACACGGCGTTTTTTTTTTTTTTTTGTCATTTCGCCCCCATCGAAATGCGGACGCCGCGGCCAGCATTTCATGTCGCGACCCCGGGCTTAGCAGCGCAACGCTAGAGTGTACTAGATTGGGGGAGTGGGTGCAGTGCAGGCTCCCCGCTGAGACATTTTTAATTGAAAAGTTGCTGGCGCCACCGTCGCTTCTCCCGAACGAGCGGCCCCGCGCGCCGGCCGGATGCTTGTCGCGTCGGAGACCCTACCGCAGCTGAGTGGAGCTTTGACGGGCGGATACTCGGTGGTGGCAACACTGATATTATTCCGCACAGATCTATTGTAAATAAAATGGAAAAATAGCGGCGGAAAGAATGCAAACGACGCAACAACGACGGTGCGTCGAGCAGAAGACTGAGCTACTCAGCCCGTGAGCTCGCCTCAGCCAATGAGCGCTGCCGGAACAGCAGGAGTCAACGTTTATTGGCCGGTGATTCAGGATAAGGCGTTTTTCAAGGCGATTTCAATGTTTTTTGCTTCACCCTCGGCGCTTGCCAAGGCGTCCGCTGGACCCACTTCCCCAATCTAGTACACTCTAGCTATGCCAAAGCGACTGCGCTTCCATGGCAGGTGCAGGAGGCACGTTGGGGTAGTATAAAGGACAATCACCGAATTTACAAAGAAGGACGAGGCAATGGCGATATTAGGAAGAATCAAATATCCAGCTATCGTAGAAAGATTCCTCGAGAAAGAGCAGCCGATGCTCACCTAACATTTACCGAGTAAACGAAAGGATCAATCTTTGAATGCTGAACTTTCACTTTTTCAAGCGTTTTCAGGTGTTTTCATGATGAGCTGGACAAAATGACGTCGGCTTTCTGCGTCACTGAACGTGTTTTTGTTGAATTTGAGAATTATGAAAAAAATTCTGACGTTGACTCAAAGCGTCACTGATGTTTATCGGATTTCTGGCCACGAAAATATTGTGAAAACCTTTCGATTGCGAAGGCCCCTAAAACTGCAGAGAAGTATCCTGGTTAAATGAAGACACGGATGGCACAGCTGTTTTTAGAATTCATTTCCCAATGAAACTTCGAAACCATTGCCAGAATTACTGTGATATATTGTTTTTTCCTTGTGTTGTGTGTTTCAGTTGACTCACGTAAAAGGAACTTTTCCGAGCTAAAACTAACCAAAACATCTCTGTGGCTCACCTCGAGCGACGGTGTGCTCTCAAACATGTCGATTTTGTCCATAGAAAAGATCGCGCCATAAAAAAATCAGATTTCAATAAAACATTTACCGTTATAAATAACATATTGGGCAAAATTCTAGGAACAGGCCGGTGATTGTTTACTCTCAAGATTTCCTAGAAAAAGAAGGTGCCATGTGCAATGCAAGAAAGCTCAAAAGGCACCAACAATTATATTTGCAAAATGATTACAGCCAGTATACCCTGCGTAAAAGGTGCTTTCTATGGGAATCTGCTCAGTCCAAACGTGTTTTCCTTGTTAGAGAAAAAATCAGAAGTGATGGCAACCTCTCCGTATGAGATGACACCAGTAATCAGCGCGTCCTTTTCTGAGAAGCTTGTAAACCGCGCGACACTGATTGGACACGCGCAGTAGTTCAAAAGAACTCAGATTACTAAGTTTTAACGCCCGCAGCGTAGTAAATATGACTGAACAGCTTGAACAACTTATTTTTAAATACGATCCACACATAACCATAGTGTCTGAAGCGTGGCTATATGGTGATATCAGTGATGCGAATGTAATCCCCCCTTTATGTGAAATATTTTGACGCGATCGCACCAGTTGAAGTGGATGCGTGGCGATCATACTCTAAGATAGTTTTGTCGCCACCGTAATCGCACAGATAGACGGGCACGAAAGCCTTTTTTTTTAATGTAAACAGTTGGGACCATATGTTTGTCTTTTGCGCTGTCTATCGGCCCCTGTCTTCTCCACCCGAGTTCCTATCGCTACTCTATGATTACATGTCATCGTTAAAGTGTTGTCCCATCATAATGGCTGGTGATTTTAACCTACCTTCCATCAAGTGGTCGAAAAAGTCTGCTTCACATCTTATTGATAGCCCTCTCTTTGACATTATGCTTTCCTGCAACTTGGAGCAAGTTGAACTTGAGAACACTCGGGTAATTGCAAATCATGGCTCGATATTAGGTCTTGTATTTCTCAGCCGAGATATTTCTTCGTGTGATATGGCTATTGAGGAGGGTGTATCAGACCACAAGTTGATACTGGTCACTTGTAAACTTGTGGATTGTACGCAACATGCAAAAATATTTCTGAAAATGATGAAGGACATGGCAAAAGCTGATGATCAATCCATTCTTGATGTATTATGGCAGCTAGTTGACCAGCTACCCAAAACATGTCCAGATGTCCTTTCTTTGTGGCTTTCATTTAATAGCCCTGTACAGCAGTGTTTACATACCTTCGTTCCTGATCGCTGCACTAAAACGAAGCGAACAAACCCTTATATTACCGTGACCTTCTACACTTTAAGTGAAGGCTAAAGCGAGCCACAAAGAAATTCAGCAATAACGCTGACCTGATACAACAACTTCGACTTTCTTGCGCGCTATCTGCATCTTGAAATAAGTATTTTTCTTCAACCTTGCCAAGTTACTTAAAGAACGTTTGGCGCTATCTGGCAAATAAAGCTTCTGATTGCACTCGGCCGCGCAACACTTGAAACAGCGAAGCTGGGCGATCGTAGCCCAGCATTTTCCGTAATTGCGCGCGAACTTTTCATCTTATTGCTGCTGATGATGATAATTTCTTTTCGCGCGTCTCAGACTTACGGCTGTCACTGCGCGTTGCATAGCGCAGCTTGCAGCACCGACACCACGTTCCAATCCAATGCCGACACTATGCCTGACATACGCGGTGCACGGTTCCGAATCCAGGAGACCCGGTCTGTGAATGCGTATCTCTCTCGCTCTCATAGCGCGCAAAACCTCTTCACCTCGCAGAGCACGAGCGTACGAACGCGCCAGCTGTGGACGAAGACGACGACGCTCGAACGCAATCATATGGTTCGCATAAATGCATGCTCTGCAGGCGTGGCGTGTTTCTGGTGTTGCTGACGATTCTGCTCCCATGGAATAAAAAAAAAATCACAGCATATCCGCGGGGTGAATGATGATGAGTGTGCGAAGCTCCGGAGGGAATCATCGGATCTCCCGCTTAAGGGGACGCTAGCACAAACGCGTTAGAAACGTGCAGTACTAGAGTCTCTAGTAAGGGGGAGCGGCCACAGCGTCTTACGCAGCCATTTACACATGCCGGAACGTGCACCGCGTTTGCCAACGCCATCACATGACTGCTGAGAGAGTATACCCCCCGTATTCATAAACGCTCCTCGACTTGAACTTGACTTGCCACCGCCTTGGGCAGCGCGTTCGAAACGCGTTGAAGGTAAGGCGGAGAGGCCACAGCGTCTTACACCAGCTTCTTACACGGGCCGTAACGCGCTAGCACAAACGCGTTAGAAACGCGCTAGAAACGCGGCCTTTCGTTAATGTTGAGTATTTATTGCCATCGTGGTGCGTGTGTCTATGTGCGCTTCGTGGGGTAGTGGTTAGTGCTGCGCGTTCGGAAGCGAGGGGTCCCTGGTTCGATTCCGCGCTACGGACACAACTTTCGGAATTTTTTTTTTCATAAAACGCCGGAAGCGTTCTCCGGAAGCGGAACCAGAAGCGGAACCGGAAGTGGAACCGGCTTCCGGTTATACTATACGTATACATATATATGTATATATGGGTATACATACATATACGGACACACAACGCCATCTATTGAGCAATTCATAAAACTAGACGTGGCTACCTACCACGACGGGGACGAACGGGTGCCGCTATAAGGAGCTTCGCCCCTAAAACTAGACGTGGCTACCTACTACGACGGGGACGAACGGGTGCCGCTATAAGGAGCTTCGCCCCTAACTAGACGTGGCTACCTACTGCGACGGGGACCAACGGGTGCCGCTATAAGGAGCTTCGCCCCTAAAACTAGACGTGGCTACCTACTACGACGGGGACGAACGGGTGCCGCTATAAGGAGCTTCGCCCCTAACTAGACGTGGCTACCTACCACGACGGGGACGAACGGGTGCCGCTATAAGGAGCTTCGCCCCTAAAACTAGACGTGGCTACCTACTACGACGGGGACGAACGGGTGCCGCTATAAGGAGCTTCGCCCCTAACTAGACGTGGCTACCTACTGCGACGGGGACCAACGGGTGCCGCTATAAGGAGCTTCGCCCCTAAAAAAGTGGCTGTATAGACTAGTGGTTACGACGCTCGCTTTGGGACCGGGGGTACGCGGGCTCGAATCCCGCCTCGGCAAAAGGTTAATTTCCTTTCTGCGTAACTTCTTGCTACGCACCACAAATTACGGCTAGCTTAAAGAGCTTCGCTGTTAAAATTAAAACCCAATGCCGTTACAGAGGAGGAGGAGGAACAAACTCTTATTTAAACCAGCAGTTTAGTTGGCTGGGCCTAGGCCTCCCACATGGGGACATCGAGGTCTTGCTTCTTCGCCGCCTCGCGGGGTAGCTCAGAGCGAACAGAAATTTCTAACACAATGAAAAACTGCTTTCATTTTGTGTTTTCTACAAAAGATGACACAAATCGTGATCTTGTTCCATCCTCGGTAGATCCAGATCTCATAGTTTTGAAGGTGTGTTTTCAATGCTACTGGATATAAAAGAAAAATCTTCGGGGGGCTCTGACATAATTCCGAACTCTTTCTTGCGTCAATACGCCGAACCAGTATCGCATATCTTAACTACCATTTTCTGTGAATCAGTCAAAATGGCAACCTTACCTGATTACTATTGCCTTGCCAGAATTGTAGCTGTGCACAAGAAAGGTGATCACCTGCTGAAAGAAAACTACGGCCAAATTTCTCTTACGTCAGCGTGCTGCAAGGTACTCGAACACATTATTGTTCATTTCAGTACTGATTTCCATGAAAGTAATAACCTGTTGTCTTCAGCTCAACATAGCTTTCGAAAAAAATTATCAACGTGCACGCAGCTCGTAACAACAGTCCACGAAATCGCATTGCCGCTTGATTCTTCTGGTCAGGCAGATTTAATTTTTTTGGACTTTAAGAAGGAATTTGATCCTGTTCGTCATGTAAAACTTCTTCTGAAGCGCTGAAACCTTAATCTTCCATCTTTTACCATAAATTGGATAGATGCGTATCGTTTAAATCGTGCTCAGTAGTTTGATGTGAGGAGGACACGCGTCTAGGATATTACCAGTATCTTCGGGAATACTATAGGGCAGTGTACTAGGGTCGATTATTTTCCTAATATATTACCGACTTAGAAGATATGGTTGATTATAATATTATTATGCGATTGCTCGCTGACGACTGCGTTCTATATAAGAAAGTAACATGTTTACAAGATAAGGTTTACTTGGATTTCACCCTAATAAAAGTTATTGAATGGTGTACCCGGTCGTCAGTGGAAATAAACCCCGATAAAGCTGTCCTAGGCGTGACGAAGAAAAATAAAAGCCGGCAGATCCCACGCTCTGTGGGAATCAATGTTATGCGAAGGGTGTGCGGGGAGCCTACCAAGTTAACGAAACGACCGTCAGAGCAGCAAGACGTAAGCGACTGTTTCATGACCTACATGACACGCATGTCATGACATTCATGTCATGAGTCCTCACGAGTCCCTTTAGCTACACCTAACGGACCTTAAAGCGAAAGCCTTAGTCATGCTCATGACTATGACTACTACCATCAACCTTTAGCCTTTTTTTTCACTTAGTACCACATCCGAACCCATTCCATTAGTTTTTTAGTGTTGATCTTTTTTCGCTAAGTCATTCTCAATTTTGCTGAGTCATGGTCATGACTATGACTTCTACAACCATCCTTTAGTGTTTCTTTTGCTTACTACCACAACCGAACCCATTCCATTGGTTTTTGAGTGTTAATATTTTTTCGCGGAGTCATTGTCCTTTCTGATGAGTCATGCTCAGGACTATGGCTTCTACCACCAGCCTTTAGTGTTTCCTTCACTTAGTACCCACGTCAGAACCCATTTCAATGGTTTTTGAGTTTTAATCTTTTTTCGCTGAGTCATTGTCATTTTTGTTGAGTCACGCTCATGACTATGACTTCTACCAGCATCCTTTAGTGTTTCCTTCACTTAGTACCCACGGCCGAACCCATTTCAGTGGCTTTTTAGTGTTAATCTTTTATTGCGACAGCAATTATATGGACACTTCAAGCGGATTTCTGGCACTCTCGCTGCCGTGAGGTTCCGTATAAAGTCCAAGGGCGATAAAATCGTCGCCGCGCGGCGTATGTGCGAGTGAAAATGCGCGGGGGCTGCGCGCTTTCATGGAGAGCGAACGCACGGCGGAGAGCTAACGCGACTTCGTCGGTCGCGCGAAAGGCCGTGGCGGTATGGGAGGGACGGAGGGGGGGGGCGACTTCTACTCTTCTAACAACGGCGCACTTTGCGCCGGTACGGGCTGTCACGCGCACTGTATCTTGAAAGTGATCTCCAGACGGCTCTGGCCTTTATATGCGCTGTGCTTTCGCCGCTCAGTTTTCGTTGAAGCGATAGACCGCACGAACCTTCGCTCGTTGCGGCGGCCGCGCTTGTTATACACTTTGATCTTAGCGAAAAGGGGGAGACGCGCTTGTCCATGCCAGCGTTTTGACAGTGGTTGTCTGCGCTCATCGAGTGTGATCTATTCATGTTTGCTTGTGCGCGCTGACACCACGCTTGTTAATTCAGTTAGTCAGCGAATGTGGCCAAGTTTATGCAGCCGATAAAGCTACTATACCTACTTCATATAACTCTCTACTAATTTACTATCGCAATTGATGCTTCGCCTTTCGGGTGAAACTGCGACATTTTTTTCGCGGCGACATTGTCATGACCTACATGCCACGCATGTCATTACATTTATGTCCTATCACTTATGTTCACCATACACTCCTGTCATGTTAACGAAATGACAATGAGAGCACCAAGACGTAGGCGGCTGTTTCATCATGGATATAATTTGTTCCTCATATACTCTTGTCATAGTGTGCCAATTTTGGTACATACCAAGTTAACGAAACGACCATGAGAGCACAAAGACGTAGGCGGCTATATAGATAGATAGATAGATAGATAGATAGATAGATAGATAGATAGATAGATAGATAGATATGTAGATAGATAGATAGATAGATAGATATAGATAGATAGATAGATAGATAGATAGATAGATAGATAGATAGATAGATAGATAGATAGATAGATAGATAGATACTGTCAAAGTAGGAAAGGTTCGCCAAGAAATGCTTCGCATTTAAAACGACCATTCACGTTTACTTACCGCGTTCAGAGAACGCCAGTACATGAAGTCGTGAAGATCATGTGACGTCACCCCGGCCATATTCTTCGTTGATCCGTTAGGCTCAGTGGCCCGCCAAGCTCGGTGGGGAACATTGGTTCACCACACCAAATAAAGACCAACGAGCACAGGTGCTCGCAGTCAGTTCATGGAGTAACATATGGATTACCAGAGTGGCCACTCCAGCCTAAAAGCGGCGGAGCTTCGCTGCTTCATGCCGCCCGCTAGAGGACAATACAACACTCCCTGTCTCCAAGCGTACTAGTTATCTACTGTAGTAACTTTTCTAGTGCAGTATACGTCTATATACTTGTCTATATGTGGCTGTAGACGTAGACGTTATCAACGGGATCAGCCGGCCGTGAGCGGTAGATGATAAGACTAGTATAGAACAAGGAGGTTATACTGAAACTTCTGAAGCGGCGGTCGCAAATACCCACCTATGCTTCAAGGTGAAGCCTCGAGAACCGGTCGGCGGCCATCTTGCTCAGGTCAGAAGGAGGCGGCAACCGCCTGGAACGGCCGCCGCGTCGTGAGCGCGTGCAGCCGCGCGTTATATTACAAGCGATGGAAGGACCCTTTTATTTCTGAGGTGGTGAGGGAATGGTGGAGTGGCTTGAATATACATCGAATTTATTTTTTGCTTGACCCTTATCCTTTAAGAGGGGTGAAAATCTACGACATGCAAGTAGACAGCGGAATGTCAGTTCGCGTCATTTTTTTTTTTTGTTTTACACAGTTGACTCACTGCATGCTTCTAAAGGAGTACTACATGAGGGATGGTCAAAAGGGAAAATGAAATTTAAAATAAGGTGTGAGATGAAATTATACAATGCTAGCGGATAACGACGATAGAAAAGTCAATAATAACGCCATGAAGGAAGTAAAGAGGACGTTTACAACTTCAGCAGCGCTAACTAAAAATGCATAGAACAATTATTGGTGACGCATTATGGAAATAATTTACTTAAACATGCTAAGGACACACGTTACACTCACCAGGGAGTGCTCCAGCTCCGCAATAAAAAAGTGAAATCATGCAATAAAATCAAAAATCAGTGCACAAATGAGCCAAACACTGATAGGGAGTTAAACAAACTGAAATGCATGTGAACCAAATTGTTCGACATCTAACTCCACTTCACAGATTTTTGAAGAGTATCTCTCTTGTGAACAATGTGAACACGTTTTTCTAACACTCTGCCTGGTTCATTCCCTTTGAAATGTGATGAACCCTTGTTCTTACGTACAGGCTAGCAACTTGATTTGTTAGATTCTAATATGATTGTCTAGTGAGTCACAGTCCAACAGGTGAGGCTCCAGTTGAGAAAACAATGCTTTTTCAAAAACTACGGTCATGACATTCACCAAAAGGCTTTCTGATCTTGCATTTAGGGAGTTCAGGTTCTTGCATTGATGTTGCAGTACTCTAAGTCCCTTCTCCACAATACTACTCATCTATATAACATCCTTCGATAGTGCCACAAGGCCTTCTCGGTTCTTTGCTGCGATAAGGTCTGGCAACTCATTAAACTGCAGCGCAGGACAACACTACTCAGAATTGATGGAAGCGCACACTTTGCGGGCCACAAATCCTGCTATGTACGGCATCATTGCACTTGCAGGGAGCAGACGTCAGAATCTCCATCAATAACAGGTGCTTCCGTCGAAGGCATTCCTCGACTTTTCGGAGGGGCTAGTTTTCTTTTCTCCTACGTAAACAGAAGCAGTTCGCAACAACATCAGAAATTGTGGCAATTAAAGCGCAAATAATGGGCTGTAGTTCTAAACCATCTATGGCCTGACTCTTCCTCAGCTGCTTAAGGTGTCTAAACATGTTGATTACCTCGCGTTCATTCGTTAGTACATTGAATAGGGGATTCTGTATGGCAGTGTGTGTGTAGTCGAGAGCCGTCATCATGCAAGCTATAAATCTCAAATTTATTTCGTCAATGCTCGACTCTCTTAGTGGTTCGTTTTCGAGGATAGCTTTCTGTGCAAATAATGGCCAGTGAGCTAAATGGAGTTTCCAACGAAGAGGTCTAGAGGATATGATTGGATGTGTGGTTCATGGTTTTACGATGGCTGGCAGATAGTCGCTACCATAAAGGTTGTGTATTAAATCCCATTTAAAATTGGCAAGCAGAGAGCGGGAGCACACTGCCAAATCCAGACAGCTCATATTTAATGTGCTTAGAGAGCAGTATGTGGCAGCGCCAGTGTTTGTAAGACAGATGTCGTAGTTGTCTGGGCTCTGACGGGTTTCAGACAGTTGAAGAGTGAGATAACCTTTTCTCAGCTGTTGATTTTCTTTGGTGAATTTGAACGCAATAGCCTTAAAGGCCCCGTGTCGCAAAAAATCCGGTGTCGGCGCCTACCATCGTTTGTCCAAAAGTCATTCCACATCACAACCACGCAGGCCCTTCGCATGGCGCAGAGGTGATCTGAACTATATATATATATATAATTTCCTGTCTCAACGTAATATGCGTCTGAAAATTCGTAAAGTACAACTCAAAACACAACCTACAGACATGATAGCGTCGGATTGTTTTTGAATATACGGGCAACACTAAAGGTCAAACTACACGTACGCGTGGATGCGAGCTTTCGCGCGCCCGCACGCGTACGTGTAGTTTGACCTTATTTCTGTTACGCAGAAACTCAAACACAAACCCCTTTTCCAGCGTTTCTATCATTCATAGAGCGGTGCAGGCCGCACGATTAATTGGAAAAACACCATCCGGATGACGCTCGCCTCCGCACATTTATGTTCAATCTTCCCAGACAGAAATATTATGTTAAAAGTGCGAAGCAAAAACAGAAACTTGAAAATAATGCTTAATGTTCGCCGCCACTGTTTTTAGGAAATTAAAGGTGAAGTAGCTGTCTCACTTCTCGGTGGACACCTCAACCAGGGCCGCTGGACAAAAAAAAAAAAAAAATAGGTGCCGCTTGCCGCGTGCATCGAAAACGGTGTGATCCTCTCCGCGGCGCCACACGTCGGGGGCTGATGTGTGGCATCGGCATAGCAAATGCGTCAGGAACGTGCTTGGAGCATCGTCGGGCGTGCAAGCTGACGCGTTCCATCGCCGATGGCTAGCGCCGTTCGGCCCAGCCAAGCGGCCGACAATTCAACTTGAAATGCAACTTTGAAAACAAACAACTGAGCTAGATCCCTTGTACGGTCTAACTCATGAACCTTAACACATGCGAAAGGCCAACGACGGTACCCTTTGATTCCTCGCTTTTCATTTCCCAATATAGTGACTAAACCGATATAAGAACCAAAGAGCAGCGATATTCGCGCATTCTGCAAGGTGCTCTGTAGCGCCGCCGGTGCTTTCAGGAACGTCTCGGTGCACGGAGGTAGGCAGACACTACAGAACTTCATTATATGCATGTCTGAATTTATGGATATTCATTGCATATTGCCATAACGCTTCTGAAACGTGTGCTTATAGTTGATATCCAGTATATTTAATTTCTAACAAAAATTTTGGCGAAATTATTACCCTTGAACAGTAAAATGGTTTCATCGATTGCCTTTAACGTCAGTAAAATATTCGCGCCATTTCTTTTGCATTAGAAAGTGCAATATATGCCTCCAAAATTTAACCCCTTCAGAGCTGTTGGAGTTCCTTCCTCGACAATGAGATATGTTTAGTATAAGCAAAAATGTTTTTTATTATCAGATGAGCCCAGCAGTTAGCTTTGGAAGGTGGCTGTGCTGTTCATCATATTCAGTTACCCTGCAAAATCTTAACTTGATGCATTAAACCGGCTCGGTAATGCAGAATATCTTTCGTCGATGGACCTCCAGGCTGGCTACTTAAATATTGAAGTCCATAATAAGGATCGAGAGACGAACTCCTTTATCTATGGATTGTTGATTGATTTTTTGTGTTGTTATAATGATTATTCATTCATCATTTTAGCCAGTATTCGATTAATCGCTAGCGGTGCAGCGTTTTTCATCGAATAACTGAATAATCTAAATTTTTTTCCGGGCACTTTAAAAAAAAGTAGAAACTCAGTTATCTACTGCTGTAAGACCCTAATTTAATGTTTGAGAGGCGGAACCAAGCTTGAAACAAGTGTATAAACGTTTAAGCCGAGGTAAGGTTTAACTTGTTACAGATTATTTATAATGCGCACTAGCGACTCTTGAAAAGATAAAAAATATATTGTAACGGCACATTTGTACACACCGATGTGAGGGGAATGAGCGGTGGAAGAGAAGGAAGACGAGAACATTGCTTTTGGTCTGGCGGTCTCGCCCCATCCGGTGCTTTCTCCATCCAGCCTTTTAAATAAACGCCTCCCGCCTTGTAACATTTCTGGTGGAGGTGCTGGGTACGACGGCCGACCACGGAACCCCTCTCTCCAAGACTACGCCGCAGTCGTCGCCTTGTCAGTTGTCCGCCATCACCCCCCGACATGTCTACCGATGCTGGCGCTTCGACGTCATCGCATCCTGGTCCTTACTAGCCGCATAGGGAGCCATGCTCCTGCCGAGGTAGGAGCTGGGGAAGAGTTCGACGAATGGCTGACACACTACGAAAGAGCGATCATTGAAAGAGCAACAAATGGGTCTGGAAGGCGCAGCTTACCAATGTAGTGTTCTCGTTAACTGATACCGCGCTCGTCTGGTACGAGAATCATGAGAACACCCTGGCAATCTAGAACACTTTCGTTGAGGAACTTAAACTGTTTCGATGACACCACTGCCAAGAAAAAGCGCGCCGAGCTTACCCTCGCCTAAAGGGCTCAACTTGTTGGTGAGACTTGCACTGCACACACTGAGGAGATTCTGAGGTTGTGTAAGCAGGTGAACCCATGCACGTATGTCAGGAGAAGACAAATTTGGCCATCTACTCAAGGCGGTCGCTAAGGACGTGTGTATTTCCTCATCGGCAAGGATAATTTGGACTTGGTTTCTGACGTCATGCACTTTGCCGCACCTTCGAAACATTGAAGATGCACCATATACCAACCAAATTCGGTCGGTTGGCCAACGGTAACAACAGTGGTAAGCGTTGATGTGAGTTCGTTGTCGGAGCTGGCCTCAACGATTCGCAAAATTGTTCGTGAAGAGCTGCTCCAACGCGAAGTTCCTTCATCCACACCATGTTTCGCGGGTACCTGCTCGTCGCATGGCGCCGCATTCTCCTACCCTGCCTAGGAATCTACCTGGGAATCGGTAAAAGCCGCGGACATCGACATTGTCAGTTATCTGCGTTCCCGTTGCCTGCGCCAGCCCTACACACTCTATGTTTGATGCCACTGTGGAGCCTATTCGTTTGGCCTGTGCAAAAAGGAACATCGTAAACCCGCACTGCCTAGTGCCAGTGGAGCAAGGCCGTGCTGGTTTGTAGATTGTGAATTACTGCATGGAGTCCGTGTTACTCCCTGAGGGCTTGTAACTCGCCACCTTTCGCGAAGACGTGCATTTGACAGTGGTTTCACTGGCAGATGCAGATGCACCAGACTAGGCGACAAATCGTGGATCTGCGGACTCCCGTGTTCTTTGCAGGGTCAACAAGTCACTTAGTACCAGTGAGCACCGTGCCTTGGTCGATTTTCTATCAAGACACCTGCCTGTGCTCGACTTTTCGCAGAATGTCAAACGCTTTCGATCCCTGCGTCACTCACACAACACAGGATCAACACAGGTATGGCGCATCCGATAAGACAAAAGCCATACCGAGTATTCCCAGCAGAACGCAAGATAACTGATGAACAAGTTCGCGCAATGCTTCAAAAGGGAGTAATTCAAGAGTCGTGCAGTCCTTGGGCGGCTCCAGTGATACTCGTCAAAAAGAAAGATTGAACATGGAGATTTTGCGTGCATTACGACCCCTAAGCGCTGTCAGTAAAAAGGACGTCTATCCCTGTCCATGGATTGACGATGCCATTGACTGCCTCCATTCGGCCTCGTACTTTTGTTCAGTTGAATTGCTCTCAGATTATTGGCAGATACCGATGAACCAGCTGGACGAAGAGATAACGGCATTCGTGACTCCAGATGACGTCTATGAGTTCAGTGTAATGCCGTTCGAGCTGTACAACGCTACCGCAACCTTTGAGCGCTTTATGGACAATTCTGCGTAGCCTAAAGTGCGAGATTTGCATGTGCTACTTGGATGATGTTGTGATTTTCTGTCGCACACTTAATGAACACAATAAGCACCTCGATGTTGTCCTCACCTGTATGGAGAACCTGGACTAATCCTGAACTCAAAGAAGTGTCACTTCAGTGAGCGCAAACATTGGTATTAGGTCATCTTGTGGATAAACGTGGCATACAGGCTGATCGCCGCAAGACTGAAGTCGTCGAAGCGTTTCAAGCACCACAGTTTGTGAAGGAGCTGTACACTTTTTTGGGACTGTGTTCTTACTTTCACCGCTTTATTCATTGGTTTGCTGGCATTGCTTACCCGTTGACATGTCTTCTGAGAAAGGATGTACCCTTCAATTGGACTACCGAGTGTGACGCCTCTTTTTGACAGCTTAAGTTTCTTGTGAAGTCACAACCTATTATCCGGCACTTTGACCCTTTGGCACCAACAGAAATTCACACAGATGCTAGTGGAGTGGGCAATGGTGATGTACTGGCCCAACGCTACTGTGGCAAAGAACATGTTGTTTCTTACGCCAGCCGCTAGTCGAACACAGGCAGGTGCCTTGATAGGAAATCGACCAAGGCACTAAGCCAGCCAGAGTGTAATTACACCGTGACCGAACAGGAATGTGCTGCTGTAATCTTTCCAGTTCAGAGGTTTTGTTCATACTTGTACGGCCGATACTTTACATTGTAACGTATTACACTACATTGAAATAATTGTGACGGACCACCACTCACTCTATTGGCTTGTGAAGTTGCGTGATCCATCAGGTTGACCTGCGGGCTGGGCCCTTAGACTTCAAGAGTATGATTTCACTGTATCGAACAAGACCGGCCGGCCCATGCTGACTCTGTCTGCCTTTCAAGGATACTACTTGGTTCGACGGAGTGAGACGCTGACAACTTTGACCACTACCTCGCTTCCCTGACAGCTGTTTTTACCGATAGCGGTGCGCTCAAGGCTGAGTAACTAAAGGACACGAGTTTGCAGCCGTGCTTTTCCGCCGCGCAATGTTCTACACCAGCACGTGGTTTTTGTGTACGCCGATGGCTTACTATAAATAAAGAACTACACTACAGCTGGTGCACCTCTACTAGTAGTGGTTCCGGGGAGCCTTCGCTCTTCTGTCATCAGTATCATGCACGGTGACCCCATCTCATGCCACTTGGAACCAGTACGAACTCTGTACCGGGCTGGCAATACATTGCCAGCTGTACGACGTGTCAACTTCATAAACATCCGAACAAAGCTCCCGCCCGCAAACTTCAGCCTGTGCTACCTCCACGCTCCCCATTTGAGCAAGTTGGCATCGATCTTCTCGGCCCTTTTTCGCGATCCTCCGCGGGTACCCTCAGGAGTATGTGTTCGTCGACTACACGTTACTGTGAGACGGCAGCTATCCCCTCCACCACTGCTACTGCGGTCCCTCTTTCCTTGCTTCACTCCATCATCCTTTCGCATGGGCCACCTTGAGTGATAGTCAGTGATCTCGGGCGCCAGTTCACCGAGATGTTGTGGAAGAACTACTACGCTTGTGCGCTTCTACCTTCCGAAATTCGACGCCCTACCATCCCTAATCCAATGGACTTACAGAGCGTTATTAGTTTCTGTGAATTGTGTTGTATTTATTCATTTATTTTCTTGTTTTTACTCATTAATGTTAAGCTTTCCTTGTATTTTGCAAAATGCTCATGTTGCCTTGTGAAATAATTGTCTGTACATGTGTGTAATTAATCAGTCATTTGTATGAAAAGTGTTTCTAAACTGCCGCTGCTGTGTAAAGGAGCAGCCACCCCGTCAAACTACTGATCTCAGTAGCTTTTTGTGGCTACTTCTTCTTGCACATTTTGTTCAAGGATAATAAATTCAATTCAATTCAATTCAATTTTGCTCTCCGGAACCCGTGCTACAGACATCGTGTCACAATACGATTATGATTACGTCTTAGCACTTTTTGTTGAAGCTCATCCCGTGCTGTTATTTTAATCTCGCAAGGATCAGGAGTTCAAGTTGGATGGTTCTCGTCACCAAGCCACCAGCATATAACGCAACGCTCACTTTCTTTTTGATGGAAAAACTGTGTAATGTCGACTTGATGGCGATTTGAGGGAGGATATAATCGAATACTCTATTTCTGGAAAATATAACATTGATATGTTGCTAAGGCTCACAACAGACTTTCTACTAAAAGGTGCATCTATACCTTAATAAACTGTCCCCTTGAAATACTATATTATCATCATTATTAAATTCATACTTAGGTCGCGAAGTACGTTAGCAAAGTATCAGCTAAGCCTACAACAATTGCAGCGCTCACGATATCTCATGCTGATGAACAAGTCAATGACCTTATTTCTGCTGCTACCTTATTTCTAGTAGTTCAAGGCATAGCTATGACCGGGTACTTAAGGGTCTTTTATTGAAAACAAACCAACGTTCTCAATAATTCTAACAATGATAAATCGATGCAGGCGTATTCCATGACGTTGCTGCATGTATGTAAATGTTATGTAAAGTTTAAAGGAGAGGGATTATAATTCGAAGACTAGGAATAGAAAACAATACAAAAGTAAAAGGTTTTACAAACTACTCCAAAGATTGGGTCTTTCTATTGAAATGCGTAATATGAATTGCACAGAAGCATTTTCTTCGCAACATACGCAGCAAGCAGCAAAGGCAGCGGTGCCGTATCCAGCGCAAGAGATGTACGTAAAAGTCTGGTGGCTGTAAAGGATAATCTTCTCTGTGGAAACATATTTAGTTTGTTGTTCACCAGACAGTAAAACATCGCCTGATATCTGTAATAATGGCGCAACGGAGCAATGCATTTCTCAAGCATTATTTTTTTTTTCTCTGAAGATGTTTGTCCTGCTGGATGTGTTTCACACACCTCTTGGAACCGAGCAGGAGTAAAACAAAATAACCACCAAAATTTAAACATGTTTTCTTTTCAGCACCGAATTTGCTTTTTTTTTAAATTAAAGCTAGTGTAAGCCCACCACCACGTATGGCAGTAAAACAAATCGAAAAGCGCGGCGCGGGCCATCTGGCCAGGGGGCTTTCGTCGCGACGAGCTCCTTGCGCAACGACGCCACTTGAGTAATGGCTGTCGACGCCTGACACAGGGCGTTACCTTGCACGCAAGTAGTATAAACACGCGAGTGGCACTCCTAAATATCGCAGAGCTCGGGGAGCGGAGAAGACCACCGGCGCCACTGTAGCAATCGCACTTGACAGTGACGAGGGGCCTCCAACCCCCTTCTGCGATGCGCTTTCTTGGAACCGCCGCAGGCATCCTCCTCGCGCGCGGTAAGAGGGTGGGTGAGAGCAGATTCACAATTTGACGTTACACCGATTTGTTGAATGGGCGGCCTCCCCTAAAGGGCGACAAACGAACCCGTCTCGTGTCTGACTTCCGCAACGGTGCTCTGGCGTGTGGCCTTGCAGTATGCGTGGTTCAGGTCTCGAAACGGGCAGTTTGAATTGCGCGGCGCCAACGGGATGCGCGACCACTATTACTTTTAATGTGTATGCCACCGCCCTCGGAGCGGCGTGTGGTTTGTCAGAGCGGCGTGTGGTTTGTCAAATTGCCTTCTCATGATCAGGGTCCCCTGTGAGTAATTGACCTAGATAAACGTACTCCTTTACATACTCTAGAGGCTGACGGGCGGTCGTAAATTATTGTTCCCTTACGAGGCTGTTGAGCATTATCTTTGCTTCTGCATATTAATCTTCAACCTCACTCTTACACTTCCTCGGTTAAGGTCTTCAATCATTTGTCGTAATTACGTATGCTGTAGAGCAGCATACGCTCTTGTAGAGATTAAACAGCGCCTTTATTATATAAATTGATTTCAGAAATTGTCCGTCAGCCGCGAAAGCCGCCAGCGAACGACTAATAGTCAGCAGAACATACGAAGGTGATTTTGCACTGTTGCAGGAAACCTCCGGAGCAACCAACCTGCTGCGATAAAGTGACTCTTTCCAAACAAGCGAGCGCTTTGCTCTGCGGCAATCCGCTCACGGCTGCTGCTGCTCGGAGCTAAAGGCACGGCTATATCAGCTGGTATAACCCCACGTAAATGATAATGGCCCTTATAGCGGCAGTTTATCGCCTGTTGCCTCGTCAATCATGCTTCTGAGAAAACATATTATGCGGATCCCACACACTGTGGGAATCGATGTAATCGAAGCTTTGCATGCTGTTTGCATTGAATTACGATAATCATTCCTCTGATTGTCGCTTCTGGCCGTGGTGCTCGCCCTCTTTCATGGCCGCCACGTGTCGTTGCCTGGGCTCCCGTCTTCGAGCCAGCATACATTCGCGGTCTGAGGCACGTTTTGCTGCGTAGCGAAGACTCCCGCTTTTCGCGCGACGCTTCCTTCGGGCATGAGTGTACTCTACGCCGGGTGCAAGCTTTGGAGCCATTTTGTTGTCGTGTGTTTACGTGCTTTATCTGCATACGTGGCGAGCACGCTGTTGAGATGCCAGCTGCAAGCGCTCCCTTCAGGACATGGGCGACTGTAATGTTTCACAGCCCAGCACGTGCATTTTTGTCACATAGGAAAACAAGCACAGCACGTGCCATACGCACTAACTGTGAAATGCTGCAGCGGCAGCACCGCTCGGGATGGATGGATGGATGGAGCGTCCCCTTTGAAACGGGGTGGTGGGTAGCGCCACCAAGCTCTTGTTATTATTTTGCCTAATGCCCTACCTTTATTTCTGAGAAACACACAAATACAAAGAATTCCAGGCATCAACCTTCTTGAACAATTACTGGGAACTCTGTTTCTGTACGTCTCCGTTGTTTGTGGTCTCCCTACTTTTCTGCCACCAAACCTCCAACCACCTCTTACTAATTTCTACAGCTGAAATGTTTACTTTTCCCGTGCTACCCCTGAGCCCAAGGACTTCAAGGAGGTCAGAGGAGCCTAGACTTGCAGCTGGGTAGATTTCTTCACATTCCAATAAAGCATGTTCCACCGTTTCTCTAGCTTTACCACAGCAAGCATAGGCGGCTCCGTCCTTGGTGTACTTCGCTTTATAACCGCGCGTTCTAAGGCATCCTGATCTCGCTTCGAAAAGCACGGAGCTTCCCTTTGAGTTATCATAAATTGTTTCTTTCCTGATTTCCCTTTTTCCTTTGAGGTAGTTAGTCATAGCAGTTCTTTTCCATGGCCGCCACCCATAACCTTGTCTCAGCCTCTCTCACTTTGCGTTTGACGTTCTTTGTTGCCATGTTGGTCGCCATACCGGTCGCATATTTGCTGGTAAGATTCCTAGTTCTTTTTCCTCCGCTGTGAGTCAATGTTTTGCCTGTACAGATACCTGAATACTCTTGCACCCCATCTACTTTCTTCCATTTTCCTCAGTCATTCTTCCAAATCAATTTTACTCTGAGCCTCCCTTGCTTCAAAATTTGTCCAGCCCATATCACCCGGCACAGCTTCATTAGTAGTCTTCCCGTGGGCGCCCAACGCGAGGCGTCCCACTGACCTTTGGTTGCCATCGAGTCCTGATTGTACTCCTGACTTCAAGCAAACAACCGCATTTGCAAATGTAAGCACTGGAACCATTACACCTTTCCACATACCCCGGAGCACCTCGTACCTATTGTGTCCCCATAGCGCCCTGTGTTTCATTATAGCCGCATTTCTCTTCCCTTTTGCTGTTGTAGTTTTCTCCTGTGTCTCGAGATATCTATCGCCTTCATTTATCTATATACCAAGCTATTTATATTCTTTTACCCGAGGTATTTCCTGGCCCTGAATCAGCACTGTCTGCTCACTGTTTTCATTGAATACCATAAAACCTCATTTTTTAACCGTAAATTTTAATCCTAACTTGTTACATTCTTCTCCACAAATATCAGCCAGACGTTGCATATCACTTTGCTTGTTAGCAAGCAACAAAATGTCATCCGCATAAAATAAACCTGGAAGCTGCTGCTCAACTTTTGTGCCGGCTTGTTTGTATGAGAGGTTAAACCCGATATTGATTCCTTCTAGCGCTCTTTCCATCCTTACCACGTACATTATAAACAGCAGCGGGGATAAAGGGCAGCCCTATCTCAGTCCCTTGTTGATATCAACTTTATCCTCGCTCGTCATCCCTTCCCATTCAACGCAAACTGTATTTTCTCAGGTAAATCCCCCTCAATAGCTGTATACAGTAGTTGCCTATGCCTTCCCTTCTAGAGTATTCCACTAAAATGCTGCGAATCTACGTTGTCAGTACGCTTCGGTAATGTCTAGAAAAGTCACATATAGTGGTCTCCCTTCTTTTCTGGATATTTCAATACACTGAGTAAGGGACAAATAAGTTATCATCAAGCCGCCTACCGATTCTGAAACCATTCTGAAGTTCTCCATATGTGCCATTATTCTCTGCCCATGCTTGCAAGCTTCAATTTAATCGCCTGCATTGCTAACCTGTATATTACAGATGTAATGGTCAGTGGTCGATAAGAGTGAATTTTATCTTTTCCCCCTTACCTTTATAAATTAATTTCATCCTATTTTGTCTCCAACTGTCTGGTATTCGCCTATGCTGTAAGCATTTTGCTACTGCTTTCAAAAGAGCTTCCTCACTTTTTGGTCCTAGCTAATTAATCAGTCTAACGGGAACCTCGTCTAAACCTGTGGCTGTGCGCTTAGGAATTTTCTCTTCAGCTTTCTTCTTCCAGTTGAAATTACACCAACTCCTTTTCCGTCTGGTTTTCGTTCATTCTATTTGTTTCCTGAGAAACCACCTCGCCATTGCCCTGAAATGATTGCCGATCTGTTATTTTTCGAACATACTTTAATGCCGCGTCCCCTTCCAGTTTATTTCCATCTTCGTCAAGGAAATGTTGCTGTACTGTTCCCAACTTCCTGCCTAATACGTTAATGTGGTTCCAAAATATTCTAGGTGCCGCCTTTTTTTCGCACGTATTTCTGACAACCAACGTTGACTTTCACCTTTAATCTTTGCTTGAACTAATATTTGAAGCATGTTTTTTTCCCGCGGTATATTTCCCATTTATGTCTATTTCATCCTGCGGCAACTGTGATTTTTTTGCCAGCCTGTGTTCTCGTGATGCTTTCTTTCGTTCGTCGATCGCCTCTCGCATCTACCTATTCCACCAGCTTTTCGGCTTCATTTTTCCTTTCCAACAAGCATGTTGCTTCTCTTTCCTCATTTCTTTCGTCAGTACACTTACAAGCTCACCACAATCCCACTCCTTGTTTGGCCATTTGTCAAGTTCTTTCTCGACTCTTGTGGCTATATTTGCTATTTGTTCATCGTTCCAATTTGGACTGGTCATTCTTCGTTGCTTGCTCTCTTTCCCAACTGCATATACCATTTTCAAAATGATGCGTTTATGGTCACTCCCTATGCTGCTATCCCCTTCCTCGTCAATCACCATTTCTTTCAACTTATCATAAATTCCTTCTGACATCAGACAGTAATCGATGGCCGATTGTCTATTTCTGGCCATTTTTGGCCCCGTGTTCACAATAACGAGGGCACGTTGCTCACAGAGATCTAGCATTAACCTCCCGTTGTTGTCGATATAACCATCTCTTTCCCACTTGGCCCCCTGATGTATGAGCATTCCAACTCCCCCTCCATTTCTTTCCAATTTGGTTCGGTTGCACCCTTCCCAAACGTAATTCTCAATCATTGGTGGCTCTTCTAAGTCTCTGAGGTGCGTTTCCGTAAACGCGTACACACCTATTTGTTCTCTATTTAACTGCTCCTCAATCTCTAACCACTTTTCTTTTCTCCTACCGCCCTGCATATTTATATAACCTATTGCACATCGAGCTCTTTTCTTTCTCGTTTTTCTCTTGCTACCAGTGCTGTTAGTCAGAGGATCCCCTAAAAGACCTTCTTCATTACTACTTACCCTGGCCTCCTTAGCGCCCGTGGGCCCCCCAAAAAAGCAATTGCACGACCAGCGAGGCGCCAGCGCACTTCACGTCCAAGCCTGTGGTCGAAGTGGATTCCGTTTCTTTGAAAGCCACCATACCTTCTCACTTCCCTGTTGACTTTCGCAATCTCCAAACCTTTCTCTTGGCTCATTTGCTAAATCGCCTCATTAGTGGCCGCAACTGCTCTTTGTACGTTAATGTCACGTACAGGTACCTCCGGCACAGTGCATACCACAGTCTGCACCCGAGGAGACACCTCGCGTAAGTTGTCTACACCCTTTGCCAAACGCTGGGCTATTCCCGCCCCTGTGGTGAATGTTTCGTGAAAATTTCTCAACTTTAGTGGAGTGGTATTGATTGATCCACAGTGAAATCTTTATTACCGATTTGATTGAATAGGCATCAGGAACAAGTGCGTGGTGTTTCCGATGTACTATCGATCAAAAACATTTACGGACCACGGGATCTCAGAAAACGCTAAATATCCGTGCAGCCCTTAAAAGTAGCCAGCAAAACCGTAGATCTCGATGTCGTTCGCATATACCAGTAGAGGCTGGAAATGGGAATACCAGGCTGCGTTTTGAGGCGGCGGAGATATTTAGCTTTTTGTCAGATCCCTTGGTCCGTAAACGTTTTTGGTCGACATTACAATTGTAAAATATTTGTTCCAATAACAACGTGCTATTGTGCTCAAGAAATATTACCAATATATGACTCGAATTCAGCTTCATATTCCAACTACTAGAGGCAAGCAGAAATTGGGAGTGGGGTACTTATTGCTTTCTTACTTTACAGGTCATCAGGGTGTTGTAGTCTAAGACCACATAACATAGGTCGCTGTAAGCCAGTGTCTAACGAATGTGTGCATTACGACGAATGAGCCCTCGCAATTAAAAAGAAAACAGCATGCTGTCATCATCTGTGTGGATACTCTTCCTTCTTTCGGGTGGCTTCCAATGCGTATTTGGGTGAGTACAAGATTCCTGTCGCCGATCACAAACAGTTCTTCTAGTTTATTTCACGCGTCTTCTGATAGTGTTGCTAAAACAAGCACAGAAAACTTATCTTAATATTTGTCGAATATATTCAATCGTGAATACTCATGCGTGTCTGACACCGATAGAACCTGGTCGAACCTTGGCTCCAACGACATTATTTGCTTGACCACAGCCAATCGGTGCTAGCTCCCATCTTCATTTAAATTTCTCTTTTGTTCATATTCGAACCGCTGGAAGGCTCATACAAGGCCACAGACCGTCATGCATTGGTTAATAATTTATCTACCCATGCCTTTACACTGCCTTTTGGATAGCTCACGTTTTTGGACAGCGCAGTAATTATTAGCACAGTGCATAGAACACCTTTAACGTGTTCACGCGTTCAATTCTGGACTCTTCATGTGATCTGTACAACGCTAACGCACCGAAAGATTGGCTAAGAGTAATGGCTAAATCAGTAAATTGATCAGTAGTGTGAGGACTTTGCTAGCCGGGCGTGCCTTAAATATTGTACTAGCCAATGGATGCCACTGCCTGCAGCGGGTGCCCTTCGCTGCATGCAAGTTGCATGGCTTTCAGGTTGCCAGAAGCTTTTCAGCGTTGTACAACAGTTTGCAGATGTTCGTTAGAATACAATGAAATTCTCTCAACGTTTTCAAGGAGGACCTATTGTAACATGGCGTTGTGTGACCCTTTCAGTGGCGACATTGTTTATTGCAAAAGCAATTATATAGACACTCCAAGCGGATTTACTGCCGGCGGCGTCGCCGTCACCTTCACTGTCACTGTCGTCATCGCCGTCGCCGTGAGGTTCCGTATAAACCCCAAGGGCGATAAAATCGTCGCCGCGCGCCGTATGCTGTATGTGCGAGTGAAGCGTGCGGGGGACGCGCGCTTTCAGGGAGAGCAAACGCGACTTCTTCCGTCACGCGAAAGGCCATGGGGAGATGGGCGGGAGGGAGAGCGGGGGTGCGACGCTATGCTGAGGCACCGGTCGCATCTTGCGACCGGGCGCAAGCGGAACTGGCGACTTAATCTTCCACGTGAAAGGAGGAAAGCGGGAAGGCCGCGTGCGAGGGAGAGGGTGCGGCGTCTACGCTGCCAGCAACTGCGCACTTGTACTTTGCGCCGCTGCGGGCTGTCGCACGCATAGTATCTTGAAAGTGACAACCACAGAAAAGCTGCTAACGTGCGCGACGGTAAAAACAAACGATGTGGACGAAGCAGAAGAGTTGGCAATTGCCCTGGCCCTCACTATACAAGGCAGCACCAGAGTGGTCACAGACTCGCAACAAGCGTATAGGAGCTTCCAGTCGGGCTGGGTGCCCCGGTTGGTGCTTCGGGCCGCTCAAAAGCAAGGAACCAAAAGGGGAGGAGATAGAATTAATCTGGGTTCCGGCCCAGTCCGCAGTGGAGGGCAATGAGTTTGCCCACCAGCAGGCCCGAGCGCTATCACACCGAGCCGCAGCCGCGGAGAGGGAAGAGGAGAACGCAAGGAGCCAACCACTGGTCACGTACAAAGACATAGTAGAATATTACAGAAACGGGAGACAGAGCTTCTCCGAGCCACACCTCAAGTTAACGAGGGAGCATCAGAAAACATATAGGCAGATCCAGACAGAGTCGTTTCCCCACCCCCGATTACTAAACCGCATGTACCCGAGCCAGTACTCGCAAGAAGGCCCCGTGTGTCACGAGCCAGGTACACTCCAACACATGACAGCAGAATATAAATTTAGCCAACAACACCCACCACTCCTCCCCAATCCTAACCCCAACATGATCCCTCTACCCATCCAACCCCTTAGAGAGCGATGGAAGATCTTGCTGTCCAGCCCCGCCCTGGAAGACCAGCTTTGGCTCGTATCCAGGGGCCAGGCGGCGAGAACAGCATATGGATTCCCGTGAAGTGGGAACCACTTCCATCCGGCGCATTCGCTGAAAAGCTCATGAAATAAAGTCTTTCATTCATTCATTCATATCTTGAAAGTGATCTCCAAACGGCTCTTAACTTTGTACGAGACCTATTCATGTTTGCTTGTACGCACTGACACTATGGTTGGTGTTTCAGTTAGTAAGCGAATGTGTCCATGTTTATGCAGCCGATAATACTACTATCCCTACTCCGTATAGCTCTCTACTAATTTGCTATTGCAATTGATGCTTCGCCTTTCGGGCGAAACTGCGACATTTTTTTCAGGAAACCTCAGAAATGTATGAAATGTTTTATTGGCTGATTCATTCTATACAGTTACGCCATTGCAATAAGTATGACCAATTAATTCGTTATGTTGTGATTTTAAATGTGAAGCATTTCTTGGTGAAAATTTGCTACTTTGACAGTATCTATCTATCTATCTAATCTATCTATCTATCTATCTATCTATCTATCTATCTATCTATCTATCTATCTATCTATCTATCTATCTATCTATCTATCTATCTATCTGTCTGTCTGTCTATCTAGCCACCTACGTATTTGTCATTTCGTTAACGTGGTATGTACCAAAATTGGCATACTATGACAAGAGTATATGACGAACCTAAATGATATGTCGTGACATGATTGTCATGACAAGCGTGTCATGTAGGTCATGAAACAGCTGCCCACGTCTTGGTGCTCTCATGGTCGTTTTGTTAACTTGGTAGTTAAAAAATTGGCATAGTATGACAGGAGTGTATGACGAACATAATTGATAAGTCATAATATGCGTGTCATGTAGGTAATGACAATGACCCACCGAAAAAGATTAACACTCAAAAACCACTGGAATGGGTTCGGATGTGGGCACTAGGTGAAGGAAACAGTAAAGGATGCTGGTAGAAGTCATAGTCATGAGCGTGACTCGGCAAAAATGACATCGACTCAGCAAAAAAACACGAACACTCAAAAACCACTGGAATGGGTTCGGACGTGGGTACTAAGTGAAGCAAACACTGAAGGATGCTAGTAGAAGTCATAGTCATGAGCATCACTCAGCAAAAATGACTGACTCGGCGAAAAAACATTAACACTCAAAAACCACTCTATTGGGTTCGGACGTGGGTGCTATGTGAAGGAAACACTAAAGGATGCTGGTAGAAGTCATAGTCATGAGCATGACTAAGAAAAAATGACAATGACTCAGCGAAAAAAAAGGTTAACACTCCAAACCCACTGGATTGGGATCGGACGTGGGTACTAAGTGAAAGAAACACTAAAGGATGATGGTAGAAGTCACAGGCATGAAAGTGACTGATAAAAAAAAGGACAATGACTCAGCGAAGAAAGATTAAAGCTAAAAAACCGCTGGAATGAATGGGCTCAGACGTCGGCACTCATCGAAGTCATAGTCGTGAAAGGTCTCTTGCGCGTAGCTAAAGGGACTCCTGAGGACTCATGACATGAATGTCATGACGTGCGTGTCATGTGGGTAATGGAAGAGATGCCTACGTCTTGGTGCTCTCATGGTCGTTTCGTTAACTTGGTAGGCACACTGCTTCGCTTAACATCGATTCCCACAGGGCGTGGGATCTGCAGGCTTTTTCTTCACGTGAATTATTTTTCACGATTTTGAGGGGCAGATAGGCAAGGCCACAGAAACAGTCTATATGAAGCACAATATTTCATGCAACAGGTACGTGAAGCGTGGTTTCGTTATTCACCATGCGACGCGTTATTGCTGACGTGGCGCGGAAAAAAGATGAAGCGGAGATGAACACCTGATTGAAGAGATGGTGAACAAACTGACGGACAAGACAGAGCGAATGTCCGACATGCTCCTGACAAGGCTGAACGAATCTAACGCGGGACGGGATGCGCAGCACGCAGCGGTCAACACCCAACTCGCGGCCATGAATAAGCGAATCGAAGATCTGGAACGTGGGACGGTGCAGCTGCAGCAACAACATCACCACCATCTGCCTGGAAGGGCCGGCATACTGTCACCACGAGCGCTTAACGTACCGGCCATCCTCACCAGCGGCAACAACGCCAACAACACCCGCACCGGGGCAGGAGCGACGCACGGACACTTTTGTCCCTCCAACACCTGTGCATAACAATCATGGCTGTGTCCCGCAAGTGCGACAAAAGTCGCATAGTCTGGCAATGAAACTGCAGGGGCTTGAAAAACGAGAAAGCAACGATGGTCCAATACGTGAAAACGTTTTCGAATAACAAAGTTCTTGTCATGCTTGCCTTGCAAGAACCTTTCGACCGGTCCCAGCTCCCAGGCTCTGTGCGTGCGGTCCCCCCGACCAATTTACGTGGAGGGACGTTAAGCGAGGAACGGCCTTCATCGAGCACGAACTCATGCACCGCAAAAAGTCGAACATAGACCACGTCCTGATAGAAGTTATGCCGAGTAGTGGAAGAAGGAAGACCGGCCTCTTCGTGCTCAACGTATATAGCTCTCCCTCGCAAAGAAACCGCACTCACACTTTCGACGCCCTCTTTCGCGAAGTGATGGCCAAGGCCGTCTCAAATCCCTTGCTGATCTGTGGAGACTTCAAGGCGCCGCACACGTAATGGGGATACGGAGCCGACTCGCCGAAAGGGAAGAGGCTAGTCGGACTCATGTTCGCGCTCGGTCTGACTGTATTCAACGATCCGGCATTGCACACCAGGATCGGACAGGGAGTGTGCAGCGACACGTCCCCTGACCTCTCCTGTGGTCAGGTGCGGGTGTGGTCACTTGGTTGAACTCCTTCGAGAACCTGGCGAGCGACCACAGGGTACTGTGCGTGACAGAGGGAGATGATGAAAACGAGGAGGACACCTGCCGAAATGCCAGAATAGTGGACTGGGACAGATTCCGGAAAAACAGAGAACGAGACAAGGAGGGCCCGATCAAAGACATCAGCGAATGGTGCAGTGAACTACTCGCGGACGTAGAGAATGTCACCGATGAGATCGAATGGATGGACTGGTGACAAGAACCTCCCAGAGAAGGAGGAGAGAGATCCCATGGAGGCGGGGACGACGGCGCTCCCCAACCGTCCAGAGTGGACAGCTGGCTGGCACATCTAGTTGCGCTCAGGAAATCCATGCAACGCAGAGCGAGCAAGCAGAAACTCGACAGCAGGAAGATACGCAAGAAGATCGACGAAATCAACCAAGTGATCGAGAGGCACTGCGCCCGCCTGTGCGAGCAAGAATGGCAGGAGCTGTGCGACATGATGAACGGGAACATGAGCGCGGGACGCACCTGGAAGATTCTCAGGCACTCGACCCGACCTGCTCGACCGATTCTCGACCCGGCCAGCACCAGAACGGCGACCGTACAGAGATGACCAAGCTGCGACACAAGTACAAGGATGACCCGGAGGCCTTCGCGGAGGAGATGGTGCAGACGCACCTCGCTCGTCCGGAAGGGCAGAGTCACCCCGAGTACCGCGGGGCTCCCAACGGGGAGCTGGACATGGAATTTTCCGTCCAGAAAATTAGAACGGTCCTCCAGCTATTGAAGACAAAATCGGCACCCGGTCCTGACAAGATCAACAACAAAATCCTCAGGAACCTGAACGACGACGCCATCGAGACGCTCTGCGAGTACATGAACGCGTGCTGGAAGGAGGGCCGAATTCCACGAGAATGCAAGACCACGGACGTTATACTCATACCAAGCCGGGCAAACCACTAGAGGTCCGAAACATGAGGCCGAACTCTCTCACGTCCTGCGTCGCGAAAATTATGGAGCATGCCTGCCTCAACAGGGTGACCACGCTCCTCGAGAAGCAGGACGCCTTCGGCACCCACATCATTGCTTTCCGGAAGGGACTGTCCGCGCAGGACGCCATGCTGCAGATCAAGGAACAGGTCATGAACGCTCCGAGCACGCACGTGCGCGCCCTGCTCGGCTTAGACCTCAAGAGCGCCTTCGACACTGTGAAGCACATGGCCATACTGGAGAACATCAGCCAACTCGATCTCAGGGTGAGGTTCCACTGGTATAATCAGCCGCTTCCTGAATAGGCGCGAGGCAACGGTCAAGATCAACGGAGCCACGCCGCGAACGGTCCGAATGGGGGGTGCGGGTACACCGCTGGGCTTCTTACTCTCCCCCATGCTTTTCAACCTCGTCATGATCGGCCTGCCGGAGCGTCTCGACACGATAGAGGGCATCAATCACACGACCTACGCAGATGACGTGACGGTGTGGACCACAGAGAACACAAGCGTTGGCGAAATGCAAGACCGACTGCAGCAGGCCGTCCGGGAGGTGAAGCGGCACCTCGAAGACACGGGACTCGTCTGCTCAACCGACAAGTCGGATATCCTGCTCCACAGACCATGCAAGAAAGGACCCCTCCCGCAGGGCGTGCTAGACGCCCGTCCCTTGGGCGTCCGCGTCACGACGAGGGAGGGGACCCGAACACTGATGGTGTCCAAGTTGCGAGTGCGCGGCCTGTGGCTGGAAGAGAACGGTGCCAACCGCGAGCTGGTTACCGGACTACCGAAGAAAGTGGCTGCCACCACGCACCTCGCGCGACGGGTCGCGAACAAGAGGGAACGAATGAAGGAACACAACGTGACGAGGCTGATACAGGCGTACGCGCTGAGCCACATAGCGTACGCCGCCGCGTACGCCGACTGGAACAGGAGCGAAACCGACAAACCCCAGAATCAATGGCGCACCGACGGGGGGGGGGGGGGGGGGGGCATTCGGGGGTTGTAACCCCCCCCCCTGAGGCCAACTTAACCCCCCCCCCTTTTGTTTAACCCCTTTTCTTTCCTTACGCATTTGAGTGCTGCAACTAAGATGTAAGACGCGCAATCGTCTGCACACTCTCAAAAAGCGCATTTTTTGACAATTTCCTGTGAGGAAATCGAAATTAGTGCTGTTTCGATGGTATTGGCAAACTGTCACCCCCCCCCCCCCCCCTGGCAGAGATCCTGGGTGCGCTACTGCCCAGAATGTCGAGCTGGGCGTGCACAACACGCTCGAGGCGCAGAGAATAGCGCAGCTGGAGAGGCTGTCGGGCACCAGAACGGGAATACGGATCCTCGGCCTGCTCGGGATTCGATATCACGAGGCACGGTGACTGAAGGAAACACTGCTACCAGAAGTCAGGGTCGCCATACAGACGGAAAACATGCCCAAGAACATGCACCCGGTGTATGACATGCAAGGACGTAAACGCAGGGGGGTAGCGATCCTCGAGGAGCACGGAAGACGAGAAGGCGTCCTCTTCGTTGATGCAGACAGGTAGCCGCGGCCCGCCGGCAAGGGTGATGGCAACGGGGGATGACCATGACCACCAACGTCATAACGGAATGTGCGACACGAACCGGAGTTACCAACACCACCAGCACTGCCACTACTACTACGACAAAAACGGCAGCAGCGACAGCGGCAACATCAACGACAAGGCCGGCCGACGGCGGCGGCGCCCGCCTTCTCCATGACAGTCGTAGATATGAAGGAAAGGGTCGGAGCCACGGAATCAGCGAGGCTGCCGTCTGCCGAAGCAGCGGAGGAGATGGCCATAGCCTTCGCGGTACTCGATGGAGGTGCGGAGGATACACTTATCATTAGCGACTCCAAATCAGCGATTCGGAACTACACCAAAGGTTGGGTGTCCGCGGATGTGGCGCGCATGCTCAACGCCAGGGCCGGGGACCTCGGGTGTGGCACGATTGCAAACAAGCCCCTCAAGTTCCCCGCGCACGTCGGGGAACTTGGCATAACAACACCAACAACAGCCGCGACAACAACGACAACAATGCCAACGGCCGAAGACACACCGATACCCCGCACAACCACAACGAGCGCGCCCACCTCGTCGTGAGACAGCTTACCCGCCGCGACGCGGTCACCCAGAGGGCAGGCGCCGCCGTTGTTGTGCGGGACTCCAGCGGAGGAGTGGCGGCGGTGGCGACCGCGTCCGGTGCCGCCGCTGTCGCTACCAATGCAACCGAAATCGCGGCGGACGGATCTGGGGACTACGGGGACGCCAACCGCGATTTCGAGGAGTTTCCGGCCACATAACGAGATGTGCTTGGCCACTGCAGGAAGGAACGAAAGAAATATCCATATCCCATCGGGCGGCTGGACAGATCCCAGGCGGTCGACCTGAGGCGGTTGCAGACAGGCACTTTCACCAACCCCTAGCCCCTGCACAGCTTGTGGCCTGCGCTGCACCCATCGCCCAGCTGCCTGTGGTGCGAGCACGAACGGGCCGATATAGCCCATGTGCTGTGGGAATGCCAATGCCATAACGAACAAATACCAAGAGGAAGGGGGGAAGACAACAGCAGGACCCTCTGAAGCAGTAACAACCCGAACGCCACGCTGAGAGATGGCAAGCCGCCCTCCTCAGGGAGGCACCCGAAGATGAGGAGCGGGCCATCCAGCGGGCCAGGGCCATTGCCGGGGATCTCGGAAGATTTTCCTCCAGCGATGGACCACTGGCAGCCTAGCCACGGGCACCAACAGAAATAACCAGTGGACAAATAAAGTTTATTCATATCATATCCCAGTCTTTGCTACACTACCATGACACGGCAAACAGTCCTTAAAAGGACCCTGACACAACTTTGACAATTTTGTACAAAGTTACTTTGTCGGTAGGGTAGGTCTTTTTGATCATTAAGTAACACATCTGAGGGCTCCCCGTAAAGCGCGTAATTTATTATAACGCTTAAAAAATGTGTATTCTTATCAATAGCAGTTTTCAGCCAAAGCATTGCAATCATTCGGCAGCAATTATTTTTTCAACGTTATGGTGAAAAGACGTTCGTAGCTTTGAATATTTATTTAATTATACGGTTTTACGTGCCAAAACCGCGATATCATGATCAGACATGCCGTAGTAAGGGACTCCGGATTAATTTTGAGCACCTGGGGTTAGTTAACGTGCAGCCATTGCACAGCACACGGGCGCTTTTGCATTTCGCCCCCATCGAAATGCGGCAACCACCACTGGGATTTGTTTCCACGACCTCATGCTTAGCAGCACCACGCAAAGCCGTTAAGCAACCACGGCCGGTGGCTAATTTGATTGTATAAAGAAAATTAACAGAAAGAATACACAGCGACAATTTATCACTACACTCAAGCACTTCCCGCACACAGCAAGTTTCGTCTTCTTGTGTTACAACTGCTTGGTTTCGAAGTTTCCTTTCACGAGGACCATGAATCGCTCTTGTTTCGTTGTGGCCTGTAAACCTAGCGATTGGTGACATGTCAAGCTGCGACATCGCGTCCTTCTGCAAGGTAACAGGTGAGTGGAGTGGCTGCAGCAAATCGGGTTGCCAGTATCTCATCGGCGAAATGATCTTCGCGTACGTGGCCATCACTTCACAGCGTAAGATTAATACCACAATAGAGAGCTTTGGCGTGTCCGGTATACCGGTGGACGCAGGCTGACTGGGCGTTTTGCCAGATGGGCGGAGGCACAAACATGAACAGGCTGCAGGGTGCCCAGCTAAATGGCGGAACAAAGCTCAACCAGACAAACAGAGAGCTAATATAGCAGTAACCAACTCTATTCTACATTGCTGCTGGTCCAAAGAGTTCGGCGGCAGCGTAATTGTGAACACATTGTCTATAAATGACAAAATGTTTTACGGTTGGTTACAGCAATATTAGCTGTGTTTGGCTACTTGAGCGCTGCGGCACACCAACATTCATCCTAAAGCCCCTTCATCACAGTGGTAGAAGTATTTAGGGGCTTTAGTTTGTGCCTTTGCCCATCCATCGAAACGCGCAGCTGGCCTGCATTTAGCGGAAAACAAGACACGCTCGGTGCTGCGGCAGAACGCTCACAATGTACGCTGCTTGGATATCTCTCTTTGGGGATCGACGGCCAGGCAGCTAGCGGAGAGGTTCGAGAGGATTCGTGCGCTAGCTGCAAGACACCGGAAGCAGACGGCATGACGTCACATCATGACGAAGAGCCAGTGAAGGTGGAACATAGCCCCGATCACTCGGCAAACGAGTTCAGGAGAAAAGACATGTCCAGGCAGTAGCTCTCATAATATGGTACACCTCAGTTAAATTGTGGCGCGAATGATTTACTGTAGCTACACCCTACGCATCTCCAAAATTTCTCCAAATCATATCAGGGATTTCTTCACTACGGAAGATGACTGTTCCACGACATAACAGTCGTCTCTTTCAGGCTAAATGTATTGTTTTCCATAAAACGTCACAAATTCGACCTGTACTAACCCTTCGATGCCAAAAGGATCATTTCAAAGACAGCACTTAGGTCCATCTGGCCTCATATAAAAAGGCAGACCTCAGTGTTGGGCATAAGCCGAAAAAGGAGTGATAAAAAGACGCAAGCGAAAAATAAATTCAACTAACGAAGAAACGCATAGTAAGAAAACAGTAGAAAAACATGAGTGGACAGCCTAAATTCTTAAGTAAACCTTACTTAATTATTTATAATGAAATCATGTATTCAGCTGCTTTGACCTCTAATAAATAGTAATTTCTTATAACATTTTAAAGTTTACTGGTTATTTAACTGTTCCTATAAATATCAGCCTATTGAAAACACCTACTTCCTTACCCTTCGCTCGCTGTGGGCACGTGCCATATCCTAAAGGCTCATCATCATCGTCATCATCATCAGACATCTTTTACAAGAGAACACGAAAAGTAAAACTTTGTAGTAAACGAGAAAAGGACGACCTCAAAGAAGGAACATTCTTGTGTCGGCTCCGTTAGTGTCCTGATTACTTCGCATATAAGTATTCTTCCTTTGCTTTTCAGAACGCAGCCCGAAGAAAATACTGCTGGAAGTGAGTCGCAGGTTTCGGCTAGTCAACCAGAGGAAAGGTGAGCAGTATAGTAAGCTTAAGGAGCCATTTTATGGCTTTTGGAGCATAGTGAATTACTATATTTCCGACACCTGCGGCTGCATAGAATGCGAACCGGTCACATTTCGCAACGCAAACATGTCAGTAAGAGTGAGAGAAAGAGCACTATTACGTGCACCAAGACTCACTTTCTCGATTAATATACGTCGCAGAAAATATTTGAAGAGGCACCTGTTACCTCAGTTTTTCTGTCTTGTCTTATACCTGCTGTTAAATTGTTTCGCTTGAATTCGCTTGTCTATCACCTTCGTGTTGATGTATTACTGTTCTTTGCAACACCGATGAATTAACAGGGTTTAACACCCCAAAGCAACGCTGAGGCTATTAGATACGCCTCCATTGAAGACTCCGGATTAATTTTGACCAGATAACGAGACGCACGGAACACGGCGACAATGCACTATTTGGCATTGCATCTTGTAGTGGGAAGAGCGCAAGGAACGAGGAGTGCCCGAGACACAAGCCACACGGCATCAATGGGCTAGTGGGTTTTGCATCTAGCAGTGAGCACAGCGTGAGAAAGGACTGATCGATACACACGCTATACGGTGACATGGTCTAGTTGGCATTGCGTCTTGTATTGGGATCAGCGCGAGAAACAAGGACTTATCAAGGTACACGTAACATGACGGCACTGCGCTGTTTTGTATTGCATCTTATAGTGGGGAACGTCGCGAGAAAGAGAACTATTTGAGACAGACACAGTCCTAAAAAAAGTCGTAGAAGTACTACCTAGAGTCACACCATTTGCTATCTTTGTGTAACGGCAGTTGGTAACGATGGAGTTAGGAAGATAACTGTCTAAAGAAGGTAGTCACTGTTATTAATGGGTTTCAGCTACCAATTACAAACGCAATTACCACCAACTGATACAAGGATTCAAACCTCTTCTTAATTCAGATATCGGAGCAGCTGTGGCGTATTTCACAGTGGGTCCGATGTATGTGTTATAGAATATAAAATTTGAATCCAGTGGTGCTTTTTGCGTTCAGAATTGGTATCTGAGACCCATTAGTACCAGTGACTACCTGTTCAGACAGGTATGTTACAAATTATTTGGTTACCAACTACATTTATACTAAGGTAGCAAATGGTGTGACACTATTTAGCAACTACGACGACCTTTTTTTAAGAGTGCACAACACGGCAACAATGGGCTAGTTGGTTTTGCAACTAGTAGTGAGCACAGTACAAGGAAGAGGACTGATCGAGACACCCTCCATGGCCACAATGGTTTAGTTGGTATTGCATCTGTCAAAAAATAAAATAAAAGACGCGCCTCCGTCCAGCAGCATCGCAAACGCTCTGCTCGCTCGGCTCGCGCTGCTGGTCGCTGGTGTTTTTTGAGACGATGCCCCACACGACCTCGCCGTTCCTTGAACTCGTAGCGTCCTTGCAGGATACTGCCAAGAAATCTCTTGATAAATCGCGTTATTCAACCATCCCACAGTCTCTGGGCATCACCTGTGATTCTCGTTTCCAAGAAGGACGGGTCTATTTGCTTTTGCGTAGACTACCGTCGATTAAATAAGGTAATGCGCAAAGACGTCTATCCTTTTCCGCGCATCGACGACGCCCTTGGCAGCCTTCAAAGAGCAGAATTCTTTTCGTCCCTAGACTTGCATCCTGGCTACTGACAGGTTCCGATGGATGAAGCCGATCGCCAGAAAATTGCATTCGTTACACCTGACGGCCTATATGAACTGCACCTGATGCCCTTTGGATTTTGCAACGCGCCTGCCACGTCTGAACGACTCATGGACAATACCCTGCGTCGCCTGAAGTGGTATATGTGTCTATGTTACCTGGATTACGTCGTGGTTTTCTCCCCTGATTTTCCGACTCTCCTACTTCGCCTTAGACATGTTTTGACGTATCTAATGAACACTTGCCTGCAACTCAACCTGAAAAACTGCCGCTTCACCGCACGGGAGCTTACCATCTTAGGTCACACCATATCCAAGCACGGCGTTCTACCTGACCCTGCGAAACTTCGTGCAGTCGCTGAGTTTCCGAAGCCTACAACATCAAAGAACTTCTTAGCTTTGTGGGCTTATGCTCATATTTCTTGCGCTTTGTCAGCAATTTCACATCGGTATGTCGCCCTTGACCCAGCTCCTCTGCGATGGCGCCGACCTCTCCTCCCGTTCTCCTGCATGCGACATCGCGTTTACTATGCTGCGTCGTCTCCTTACCTCTCCACCTATTCTTCGCCATTTGGCCTGGCTACTCCGAATACATCATAACCTTTGTGGGTCGTACGCTGATAAAAGCCGAAGCCAATTACAGCCTGACTGAAAAAGAGTGCTTTGCTCTAGTTTGGCCACTTGGTAAGCTCTGCCCATACTTATGCGGCCGCCCAGTTGACCTAGTAACGGATCACCACACGCTTTGTTGGTTCGCCGCGTTGAAAGATCCATCTGGCCGCCTAGCACGCTGGGCACATCGAATCCAGGAGCACGATATTCGCGCCGTTTAGCGCTGCGGCCGCAAGCACACTGACGCATACGCCCTATCCCGTTCACCCCTACCTCCTGACTCAGCCTGCGGAACCACTTGCACACAATCCATGCCATCTCTTGACCTTGAGTCAATTGGCACCGAACAACGTGGTCACCAGTGGATCGCTTCTTTTTTCGCCTATCTTTCTGGATCATCGACCGTCCCTGTATCCCGATCCATCCGACGGCAAGCTGTTCATTTCGCCATTCGTGATCGGCTGCTCCACTGACGCAACTACACTCCTGACAGCCATAAATGGCTACTGGTCATTCACCGCAGCTTAAGCTCACATATCTGTGCCTCCCTTCACGACGATGCACAATGTGGCCACGGCGGAGCATTTAGGACGAACATAAGACATATTCACCATCGCTACTGCTGGTGGGGAATGTAAACTTTTGTACAAAAGTTTGTTCAGGGCTGCCGTGACTGTCAACGTCGCACATTACCACCTTTACACGCGTATGGCGCCTTGCAGCCACTTCTGCGTCTTGCCAAACCCTGCAATCGCGTCGGATATTGACCTCTATGGCTCGCTTCCAGTGACACCGGATGGCAATCAGTGGATCATAGTTGCTGTGGACCATTTGACATGCTACACCGAAACTGCTGCTTTACCGAATAATACAGCGTGGGATGTAGCCTTTTTCGTCCTACATCACTTCATCCTCAGACATAGTGCACCTCGAGAACTTCTTAGTGATGGAGGCCTCGCCTTTCTCTGCGAATTTGTCGAATCTCTGCTTTTGGAATGCCACGTACATTATTCATCAAACGAGCACGGCATACCACCCGCAGACAAACGGGCTCACAGAACGGTTTAACCACACTCTCGGTGATATGCTCCCGATGAGCGCGACATCTGATCATGGTAACTAGGACCACGTACTGCCTTTTGTAACATTCGCATAGAACACCGTGATACAAGGGGTTTTCACCTTTCTTCCTCCTGCATAGATAGGAGCCTTTGCATACCAGCGGCACTCGCCTTCCTAACCATCCTGACACTTTCTAAGAAACCTGTGCTCGAAGCCTCCCGACAAGCCCAAGAGTGCCGCCAGATCGCTCATACGTTTACATCACAAGTACAACAGCGCCAGAAGGAAAGCCTGGCCGACTCACTTCCAAATCTCACGTATGCACCAGGGTCTCTTGTATGGCTGGCTGTTACTTTCCAAACTCCTGGGCGTGACCTCGTCTACGTGGCACATCTCAACTACCATGACACTCTGCCTCTAACCCCTTAGGTCACCAGGGTGGCTATTATTCTGCGGGGGCGATTCTAAAGAAGACGCGCCTCCGTCCAGCAGCATCATCAACCCTCGGCTAGCTCTGCTCGCGCTGCTAGCTACTGGTGTCCTTCGAGGCGGTGCCCCACGCTGCTTCGCCGTTCCTTGAACTCGTAGCATCCTTGAAGAACACCACCAATAAGCCTCTTATCACATCTTGTAGTGGAAACAGCGCGAGAAACGAGCATCGATTGCTAAAATCTTCTCACACGCAACATGATGGCACTGGGATAGTTGGCATTGCATCTTGTAGTGGGAAGAGCGCTAGAGCTAGGAATGATTGAGATACGCACAACACGGCTACACTGGGCTAGTTAGGTTTTGCATCTACAAGTGAGCACTGCGCGAGAAGGTGGACTGTCGAGAAATACACTACACGATGGCAATGCTCTAGTTGGTATTGCATCTTGTAGTGCGAACAGCGCGAGAAACTAGGGATGATCTAGACACGCACGATACAACTGACACTGAGCTAGATTGTACTACATCTTGTAGAGGAACAGCGTGTGATACGAGGACTTATCGAGACACCCTCAACACGGCGACACTGGGCGAGTTGGCATTGCATCTATTAGTGGCACAGCGCGAGAAAGGACTTTTCGAGGCCCACAAAACACGGCGACACTGGGTTAGATGGTTTTGCATATAGTAGTGAGGGCCGCGCGAGTAAGGAGGACTGATCGAGACACACACAAAACGGTGACAGTGGTCTAGTTGGTATTGCGTCTTGTAGAGGAAACAGCCCGAGAAACAAGGATTTATCGAGACACACGTAACACGGCCGCACTGCGCTAGTTAGCATTGCATCTTGGAGTGGGAAGAGCTCGAAGAACGAGGAGTGATCGAGACACCACAACATGGCGACACTGGGCTAGTTGATTTTGCATCTCGTAGTGAGCACAGCGCGAGAAGGAGGACTGACGGAGGTACACACTACACATCGGCAATAGTCTAACATGGTGTTACATATTGCAGCGGGGGCAGGGTGCGACACGACGACTGATCGAAACACATACAATACTGCGACACTGGGCTAGTTGGTTTTGCATCTTGTTTTTTGAAGAGTGCGAGAAACGATGACTGATGGAGACGCACACGGTGCAGTACTACAGCGCAGAAATGGTAGCCGAAGGCCAAATGCTGCAGTTCATTAAAAAAAAAATTACCGCCCCTTCCACTCCGTAAATATGGTCGAATAGCAAAGCTGCCTTAGTTACGCTCAGTGTTATGGGTGTTACATGAGCTGTGTTGCACATGATGCAATTGCGTAAACAGAAGTAAACACAGATGTACAACAGAAGTTATGTTATATTGAAACGTTGCGAGGTGAGAAGACTTCCGAGGCTATATACTCGACGAGTGTCCAGTTCTCTGGTTGAAACTCGCCGATCCGCTGCCAGAGGCATCAGATGTAGTCATGGACACCGCGCGCGTTAGCGCGAACGCGGGGAATCGCGGACGGCGTCGGCAGCAGCTCTGTGTGTTGCTTCGTTGGTGCTGCTACATATTTGCGGTTCTCTCAGTGTGTTTTTTTTTTTTTCGCGTGAGGTTTTTGTGTGTGTTTTGGCATACTTTTTCCGGCGTGCAAGTTGCGCAGCCCCTTGTTTTTGCGCGTCAATAACGAGAGCAAGCGATGAGCCCGTTCACGAGCAAACTCTCGCTGACGCTCGTGGTAGGCAGCCTCTTTCTGAGGAATACGCACTACTCGTGGTCTTCCCATAGTCGCATCGCCGCCCTGCTGCGCTGCGCGTTCGTTATCCGAAAGGGCGCACCGCACAGAAACACCTTCTCTTTTACCCACCACCTTTCCTCCTCGCGCCAAGCGCGGCCTCTCATTAGTCGTTTACTTCCCCCGGCGCGCGCCCTCTCATTGGTCACCTAATCCCCCAGCGCGCCTCTCCTCCTCTGCTGCTCACGTGACCCGCCCTCCCCGGCGCGGCTCTCATCCTCTCCTGGTCACGTGACCTGTGTGACATCGGACTTACGGCGAAGGCTCGAATAAAAACAGCTCCGCTGTTAAAAAGAAAGGTCGACGATTTATTGTGAGCCACCGCAATGCAACAGCAAGGACGAGAACCGAGGCCATATACGCACTTCTACACTTGATGATGACTAGCAGATGACTCTATGTGCAAACCAGAATAATTGCGGTAACGACGGCAACTATGCTCCATTTTGCCGAGAATAATGTGCTGGAACATTTGTTTCTTTGTGTCCTACAAAACTGCAGTCTCCCATTTCACAAACAGCGTCAAATTGTCTTCACGTAACGAACCCACGTGCGGCTAGGTGCGGCAGCGGAAACCCGTGCAGACGTCAAGCAAGAATGGGCACCACTCAAAGATCTTAGGGCTAATAATGAAACACACTGAATTGTAGAGTATCATTTAAATTACAAGAAACTGCTCTACATTCCTCAAAGCAGTCTCGGCCAGAAATTAACAAATACGCTTTTATTTTGCTGTATAGTTCAACAGATACTGGACCTCTGTTCCTCACACCATACATTGACAACTGCACTTACTACGAAGCAAGAAACAAGAGCAAAGTACCCTACTTTCAAAAGATAGGAGTCACTGCTCACTCTGGTTACATAACTGTGAACAAAACTACACAAAGCAATCTCTTCTTCCTTCTGACTGAAGTAGAGGTAAGTGAATTGTTCGGGCATTTCACAGCTTTATACCAGCACGCGGCCTGCAATAAAATGATGTAAATATTTAATAGTTCTTGCTATGGTGAGAACTATTAGGAAAGAGGTTATGCAGATCACACGTGCTGTTGAAATTGGTGTAACTGGAGCTTTTTTTTTTTAACCAGCAAGGTAAAATGGCGCATTGCGACAATAGACGAGATGCAAATTTCGCTGTCGGACGCGTCTCTCAAGCATCATGATGGAAATTACAGAGCAATCGGAAGTTTTCTACGACATTGAAACACATTGACTGACAATCCATGACGTGTTTCACCTTGTATAAACACGCCAAAGCACCACAAAACGATGAAAGACGCGCAGCGAATCTCGGTGCCAAACGGGTCCCGTAACATGTTACATGGAAAGATAGGAGATACGCGCACTCGGTATGAATGTGATGGCTTTTTTTTTTGCTTAGTCACCCAATTTGATGGTGTACGGCATCTTGTGGTCAAATATGTAACCTTGAGGGTGACTTTGACAAGCGAATATGTCTATTTATAGCACTCCAAGGAAAGAACAGCACTCCTAGCGCGCGCTCTTCACTGATGCTGCAGTGGGAAGGGTTGAGAGTGGACCCACAGAGACGTGTCGCTGTCCTAGAGGTCGGGACAAGCCATGACGACGAAGAAGTAGACGTGTGCAGAAGCTGTTATGCGCCACACTGGAATACGTACTCCGCACCTCCACCACTTGAGACGCAACGGTTCAACGGACGCTTTTATTCCCGAAGCACGAGCTAGCGCGCCGAAGAAGGTGCTAAGCGATGGTGATGGTTATGTACAGATGAGGGAGATGACGTGCATAATATAAATGCTCACAATATATATAATTACATTTCCGATGGTTGCTTTCAACGATGATTTAACCACTGACCAAGGACGCATGCCAGAAAGGTGGGATAAGACACTTTTACGAATTTATCTAATGCAAGCCAGCGCTTTGTGGCTCTTGCGCGTTAGGGGAGTCTTACAAAAATAAGTTAATTATCAGGAGTGAGCGTAGGCACCTTCTATAGGTGACGATAAAGTTAGCAAATTACGGGACACATTCGCCGCGACATTCGCCATGCGTGTCTCACTGTACTGCGGTGCATTTCTACAAGGTCAAGCACACCATATGTTGTGATTCGACACATTTTAATGGTATATAAAATTTCCGCTTTCTCTACGAGGTCCATTATGGTGGTTGACGAACGCGTTACTCACTGAAGTGTGCCACGCTGGTACTGTCGTAATACGCCATATTTCCTAGCTGGCTGATGAAATCTTCGCGTACACCGATTCCCACAGTACATGGATCGACATGAGGTATTTCTTAAAAGCTTTCACTGCGGTCAGAAGTACTAATGATGATTTACTGAACGTTATTAAAGACCGTATGCATTGACATTGTAGTGAAGTTTATCCCGAGCTGTTTTTAACTGACGCTTTTGGGAAACTGTTAGCTGGAACGTCAATATATTTCTTAAAACATCTAAAAAGTAATGTTAGGGTGATAATTTCTACCAAAAAGACGTGGCTTCACTATTGCTTCGCTACAGCTTCACAACAGGAAGCTGTGTCGCATAAGTTAATAATTAGGTAAAAGGAGTAATCCCGGGAGACACAGGACACAGAAAAGGAAACGTACGGACTGCTGTCGTTACCTGCTGTTCGTGCTCTCTTTCGCACTGTTATTTGCTTTAACTTCATTATGTACCGAGCAACCCAATTTAGCATTCTGTTGAATAATTAGGACATTAACTAGCCAAAGATTTTATTTACTAACCTTATTTGCTGTCATTTCTCATACAAGTAGTTTCTGCCTCATATAAATGCACCTTAACTGGAGAAAAGACGATATGTCACAGGTATTTTTTGCAACATCTGTTCGATCTAAAATAAAAGCAGGTGGTATAGGCATCGCTCATGTGAATGTCTGGTGTATGCTAAAAAAGTAAAATGCGATTTTTATTTTTAAAAAGAAGACATAATTAGTGACTACAACGCCCCCAAATTTTTCCAGGGCAATTCGTCTTCTGCACCACTACTCCTGTGGACACAAGGTGGCCCTGGCCTGTCAGCACTATTTGGTCTATTTCTCGAGAACGGCCCTTTCGTCTTTGATATATACACAAATGGCTCGCCAAATATATATCCCAGGGAGAAGACCTTACAGAAGAACATGAGCGTCCTCTACGTGGATCTTCCTGTGGGGGCTGGCTTCAGCTTCACAAATGAAACACACGGGTACCCAACGAAACTTGAGGACATAGTGGGACACGTCCAGGAATTCTTGACACAATTCTTGAAGGTATTCAGTGAATATGAAAACCGGGAGATCTACCTGGCCGGAGAGTCATATGGAGGTCAGCATTCCTTTTCCTTTTATTGCGATAGCAATTGTATGGACACTTCAACCGAATTTCTGCCGTCGCCGTCGCCGTGAGGTTCCGTATAGATAAAATCTTCGCCGCGCGCCGTATGCCCGAGCGGAAGCGTGCGGGGACGCGCGCTATCACGGTGAGCGAACACACTCAATCTCCCAGGGGCAAGGAAGGAAGCGGGAAGCCAGCGCCGGAGGGAGCGGGGGGGGGGGGGGGCGCACTTCTACTCTGCCAACAACCGCGCTCGTCGCTCGCCTGCACCGTCTCTTATCTCCACACGGTATGCGCTGTGCATTCGCCGCTCAGTTTCCGTTGAAGCGATAGACCGCACGTACCTCACCCGCTGCGGCGTATGCGCTTGCTGCCAGCGTTTTGACAGTCGTTGTCTGCAGTCATTCAGTGTGACCTATTCATGTTTGTTTGTGCGCGCTCACACCCCGCTTGTTCATTCAGTTAGTAATAGTCGGGCCACATTTTCCAACGCACGCTACACATGCGATGCTGCCCAGATCGGCAGTGCAGCGCTACAGGTGTGTCCCTTCGCACGCGCTGCCCTCGGGAAGCGCTTCTCATGAGCACCACCATTTCACACTCGCCTTCTCGTGGTCATCGAGTCTCTCATCATGTCGGTCTACTTCCGCCGCAGCACACCTGCTTACTCAATCAGCTCATGTTTACTACAATTCATATTGCTACCAAAGCCGCTCATCTTACTTCGTATGACATTGCTGTGTTGCTATCGCATTCATTGCTTCGCCCTCAGGGCGAAACTGTGACATTTTTTTTTTTTACGGTGACAGCCGATAAGTGCTCGAAATTGGGTTTGGTTTAACTGACCATCCATCCGTCTAACCCGTTACACTGACGACGACCTTTCTCACTGTCGATAACACATAACAATGATTTATTTTTGTTATCAGGCCACCTCGTCGTTCCTAGTTGCGCCATTGCCCAACCACGAAGCAAAAAAAAAAAGGTTTTACAAAGCAGCCTCCACCGGCAGTTGAGCGCATGTCAGTGAAGCAGTGTGCATTTGCGAGCCGAGCGTCTTAACCACTCAGCTATCGCTACACTTATTTTTGTTATTGCATGGATATACTGTTAGTAATGTAGAACGAGCATTTACTGCGTTACGTTGAGACACACACAAAAAAAAATAATCAGCGCAGCTTCACTGACTTAATGGCGCGCGAAGACTGATGAAACAGCGGAGCTGGTGGCTTCAACTTATTCACTTCCCGATGAGTCTCTTCTGACCGTTGCCGCGACGCCGCCTCCCTCACTCGTAGCTCAAGACCCTCGGATCTTCACCGTCACTTAGCGTCGGCTTCCTCTGCTCGGAACTCTGGGTCGGAACGTGGGTGTTGGGCCCATGCTCGAGGAGCTTCCCGTCGTCTTTCTTGCCGCGCTGCTTCTTCTTCCGGAGACAGTTGCTTCTTCGTCCTCGCCATACTGATCGCCGAACGTCGGAATGCTCTGCGCCGACAGCGCACGCTTTTATACTGCTCGGTGTTATGCGCGCGCAGCTAAACATGAACACATCTCGCTCGATGACCACGGAAACTCGCTGTCAAAACGTTCGAGTGAGGAGGCCCGGCACCAGCAGCGAGCGAATTGACCTTCGTGTTGTCTCTGGCTTCAACGCCAACTAAACATCGAAAGCACAGCGCTTACGAAGCTACCGGCACTAGTTGCATTTTGTTCGCATCGCAGATCACTCTGAAGATGATACCCACGCGGGTGCGTACTTTGTGAATATCTCAGACCACGTTCAAGATACGACGCCCGCGCGGCTGCGCCGTAAGCAGCAGCCGTCGGAGTAGAATGCCCCCTCCCCCCGCCCTTCCTCCCGCCCCGCCTTCTTCCATCGCGCGCGCAAGACTGAGCCCTGATCGTCGGCTGACCCTCGCAAGCTTTCACTCGCACATGCAGCGTACGGCACGCGGCGACGGTGTTACCGTATTTGGACTTTATACGGAATCTCACGGCGAAGGCAACGGCAGAAATGTGCTTGGAGTGTCCATATATTTACTATCGCAATAAATTGTAATAATTTGAAGACAACTTCAAAAACGACAAATACAGTAGTAGACAAGGATTAGACAAATTGCATCACATTGAAATTGCGATTGAAGTTTGCGGTGTCTTTGCGTCTAATTCTGCCTTTTCATACTCGTGAAAAAGGCGTCGGCAGCACAAAAGGGCCATACATGACAATTATGATAAGCCGGAAGCATGACACATTTCAACAGCAGAGGATGCATCGAGAATAACCTGTTTGGCGGAAAACAACGTCGAAAGCATCGATAGCGCAATTTTTGTCTCCCTGAAATGAAGTAATTTGTATGTACGGTCCATTTTTACAGCTATCATCATCATCATCATCATCATCATCATCATCATCAGCCTATATTTTATGTCCACTGCAGGACGAAGGCCTCTCCCTGCGATCTCCAATTACCCCTGTCTTGCGCTAGCGTATTCCAACTTGCGCCTGCAAATTTCCTAACTTCCTAAATTCCTGCTATACCTGCTGTCAATTAAGTATAGACAGTCTTTTTTGGAACACATCTAAGAGACAGCTCGTTTCATGTGAAAAAATAGTGAAAGCGGTCTGGCCACCCACTTGCACGCTGCAGAAGCCCTGCATTCAAACATGTTGCAGCAAATTCGGAATCTGTACGTTTGATCAAAAATCAAGTCTGACAACCGTAATCTTGTGAACTTGCTTCGAAGAATGGTCAAGGTGGAATAATGAATATATCTGCCAGCATCGCACATTCTAGTAGCTAAATCGGCTCGTCGTTTTTGAGTGCTACGGCTGTGCTACAGAAAGCGTTAAATATAACTCGAAGCTGTATTACTGGCAAACATGTATACAGGGTGTTTCAGAGAACTTTAAAAAATTTTAAAGGTTGTCTGAGGCAGATAGCAGAATTCTATTTCATGAGCTGGTCTACCAGAAAACGCGGACATTACTTGCACAAAAACATGAGATGCATAAAAGACTAATTTAAAAAATCCCTAATTAAGCTTTTAACTAATTACCGTATGGCTCATTTTGCAATTTACAAATTGTAACCATGGAGTTCACAAGGTGGATCAAGTTGGAATGAATTCTCAGGATGACACCAGTTTCGATATATTAATTCGGGAACTTTGCGAAGAAATGCATATGCGTTCCAGTTAGTGTCTGAAGAAAACGTCGTTTTATTTATTTAAGCACAAAAACAACTGGAATGCCAATCAATGTATTTCTCCGCAAAGGTAATCGCAAAACACACACACACACACACACACATTATATATATATATATATATATATATATATATATATATATATATATATATATCTGTTCCGCATTCTTCGAGATAAGGGACCGATGGACACGGAACGATGGTGAGCTAGGCAAAGAAAGCTTGAGTATCACGATGTAATAGAAGCGGAAGTTCACCCCTGCAAGGGGCTTACTATAGGAAAGCTGTTATAGCCGTGTTTGTTAAGCTGTATGGGCAACACTAATCGGTCACCGGTGTAACAGACATGTCGTTGCTTGTTGGGTTTTCGGACGGTGTCGGCATCAGTAAAGAGTTGCATCTTCGTTTAATTCATTGCAAATAACTGCAAATAATTGCAAATAAACGCAAGGTAAAATAAATTTAAGCGCATCAAGAGATTTCGTTTATCTCAGTTTACGAGTTCTGACTAGTATGCTTGTTCCAAAATATTTCGTTTGCATATATTAGGCGTTCTATTTATGTGTCGTGTTTTTTGTTTGTTTTCTCTTGGCGGGGAGTAGGGTGAGCCAGAATTGGCAGTGTGTATAGTTGAATGGTGCCATGTATTTATTTTGTTGATTTATTGCTAATATCTTCAAGGTTTGTAGGTACTACAGAAAAGAATGGCTGAACCAGACACCAAAATTTACGCGGAACAATGACACATTAGATTAAATGTTGGCGTGGTGAATAGTGGTCTTCAAACTTCGTGGGTCATGAATGGCCGGGGGTTGCAGGAATGTAGTTCCAGTCAATACACGTGCGGTGCAAGAAAAATTCATGGCTAAATAGGTTTATTTACTGGGCGTTCGGAATGACTAACGGGATGGTCAGGAAACGAACCCCGAGTCCGAACATCAGAGGCATATCCCGTGCCCAACGCTGGTGATGATTGGCCAGCGTTCAGCGTCGTGGCTCCAATTAAGCCCCGGGAACAAAAATGAAGCCGTCCTGGCGACCTAAAAGCTGGCCACAATGAGCACATCATAGTAGGTCATAAGGTGCTGCATATGGACAATGCTCGTCCCCGACGACGCAGTTCCCAATACAGCGCAACGGGTTCAATGACGTAGCTCACGGCAGATGTGCGCTCGACGATGCGGTAGGGGACTTCATACTTGGGGGCAGTTTTGAAAGACCAGGCGTATTCTGATAGCCACACAAGCGCGCCAGGAATGAAAGTGGGCACGCAGGTGTTGGGACGGTTGCTTTTCTGGCCCTCCTGGTCAGTTGAAGTGTCCTGGTCAGCTCGTGTGAGCTGGCGGCACTCCTCGGCAGGCTTGCGGTGACAGAAAGGGGTGCACATAAACTCGCATGCAGTCGGGGGATAAAGGAGAATTTTGTGAGGAGTCTCGGACGAGTGCGGTCATTATATGTAATCCCCACAAAACCAGTGGGAATTTTAGTAGCACTGTTATATGCGCAGGTAACCAAAGGGAGAATGAAGTCCTAATTTGTGTGGTCGTTGGTTCGTTGGCGTAAGGATGGTAAACAGTGCTTTTCTAGTGAACAATTGGGCACTGATCGAGGATGGCGTCGATGACCGTGGTCACTCAGCAGTTCCCGAGGTGGACTGTTACAGAGGATAAAACGGCAAAGTATATGAAGGACGCCACGTGGTGCGCTTTAGCTGCCGGGAGGGCGGCGGTTTCGGCGTATGCGTGAGATGGTCAACTAGGACTAGGCCCCAGCAGTCACCAGCAGATGTCAACGGATTTTGCCTCTACAAACCAATGCCCACATGCCCAACTGGCCACGCAAGGCAACGTAAAGGCTGCTGACCTCCCGGCTACTAGGGAGGAGAAGATTTTTTGGCGTTGGCAGTTCGGGCAGTAACGAAGAAATTCTTGAATATAGCGGGTCCCTCGCCATTAGTACCACTGTCGAAGACGTTGGGAAGTTTTGAACATTCCTGAGTTGCCACAGTGTCTATCAGCGTGAAAGAACGCGCATATTTTAGAACGAAGACTGCTATGTATTGCGAGTAACCACTGATAGCCGTCTGATGAATAATTGCGTTGGTGCAGAAGCTCACGCCAAATCGCGAAATGAGAGGCTTGACGACACAAAGTACGAGCTGTAAGTTGTGTTGGCGAATCGTAGCGAAAGTACATAAGGGAACAGATCCAGCAGTCTTCGCGTTGCTGGGAAGCGATTGGATCAATATCGATGGAAGGAGGAGCCGGCAGTTTGACCGGGCAAGGGGCAGCATGACAGGGCGTCGCTGTCAGGTTGGTGACATAGGTTTCGGCACACGATGTAGATGTCGCAATTCTGTAGGCGAAGTGGCCACCTGGCAAGGTGGCCTGAGGGATGTTTCAATGATGAGAGCAAACATGGTGTTGTTAGTAACGACAGCAAATTGGTGACCCCACAAATACAGACGAAACTGCAGTCGCCGGAAGCAGTCGAGTGTTGATGATGACGTCAGCATAACGGAGAGGCGCTGCAAAGAGCTGTTGGCGGTGCTAAGGCAGGACCTCAGTGATTTCATGCTCAGTTGCGTGACGTTGCGTGAGCAAAATATTCGGAGAATGCTATTGTACGCTATATGCTGCGACTGAGCGAATGGCGCACTAAGGAGAACTAGCGCGCAATTTCCTCACGCATAAACACTACTTTCGCTAGCAGCGTTGACTGATCGCAAACGACAGCGAATCCAGCAAGGTGTTCATGTGAAGGGGGGCGGCGCGTTAAAGACCACTGCTTCCACAACTCTTAGTAACTGTGACGCAGGGTAATTTCTGTCACTGTGCGCGGGCTCTTGACGAGCAGTATGTGAACCACGTCTTCTATTCCCTTCACAACGTTCTGGTTTTGTCCGACATGGGCGCGTTAACTCTGTTGTTTAGGTCGAGAATGTCTGTGGAGTAGGTCGTGAATGATTGCTGTACTCGTTGTCGTAAACGCAGCTATATCTGGAGGAGGAATAAACATTTTATTGAAATAGCAGACTGAGGTTCTTGCGGGTGAAGCCCCTATTCCAAGGCCCCACTGGCTCTAGTGGCTCGTTCGGCTTGGTCGAACGTTGCCAGCTGGCTTCCCAGGTCCTGCCGGGCGAGTCGCGCCTCCCACGAGCTGTGCCTGCAGCTTGCTAAAGCTAGCTGCACGCAAAGCGGTGGTCATACACGTATGCGAAAGAGGTCTTGAACGCCGACCATGTTGGGAAATCCGTGTTGTAATATTGCACCAGAGGCTTGCCACACGCGCGATATATCAAATCACGTTGTTTTAGTTTAGTGGCATTGTCCCCTCGGTTGTGCACGCTTAGCCTCTGGTACAGCGGGAGCCAGTCCTCTACGCTATTTTCATCCATGTCGCTGAAAACAACAATGTTGGCTTGAAGCGGAGCACACTAGAGCAGACGACGGACAGAAGAAGAAAGACCTCCGGGGTTGCAACGCTGGGCGCAGTTGACGTTTGCATGTGGGCTCGCATTTCCAGTTTGGAGGTTTTCGGTACCACGCACCTCTACCAGTTCTAAAGAGGATTATTTACTGAAAATTCTAAACAGTTAACGCGATGATCAGAAACATAACATTTAACCCGATCACGAGAGGAAATTACGTGCGTGCGCTGGTGATAATGATTGACCACCATTCGTCATGTTCCCTATAATACAATTTGTGTAATACTATTTGTGTGTGTGACTTGTCTGTCTTGAAATGTAGGAATGAGGCGCGAGGAAGTGTCATTTTAGTACATGGTTGTAGTGATAGATATTGTCAAATAGGCAGAGACCATTCCGCTTGCGACCTGATCAAAGATCTATTAAATGTATACTTCATAAATGTAGCACTGACGTGGTGAGAATGATAACATAAAATAACTCTGGCTGTGCGAACTTGAATGGCTTCGATGGGGAGTGAGTGAAGAAGCGGTATCCCACATAGCGGAATACTATTATACATTTGAGCGAACAAGCGTTGTTTTAAAGTTTCAGTCTTAAAGACGAGTGGACGATGGAGGCATTCCTGCGCAATTATATTAGTAAACGATAAGAGTGAGTGGATGTATATTCAAAATGCATATGCAAGTATATTGTATTTTTTTATTTTTACAGCAAGGTATTCTGTTGCTATCGCCTACTACTGGAATCTCACCGGTATGCAGAACTTGAAGCTAAACCTCAAGGGTGTGATCGGAGGCAATGGATTTCTCGGCCCGGTACTTGATGTAGCCGACTCCACCGAATTCCTCTACTCCATGTCGATGCTCAATGCAAGTGGGCGCACAAGATTTGGAGGACAGTTTGAAATGATGAGACAGCTGCAAGCGTCTCAAAATACTACATTAAAGATGTACGCGCTGAAGCTGCTCTTCGAGACAATATTTACGAACGATGAAACGCCTACACTATTTCAGAATCTCACGCTTTACAATGATCACGCAAGCCCCATGTTCACTCGGAGGCCACTTCAAATGTTATACTGCTTTGGATTTTTAAATGACAGCACCACCAAGGTAGCCCTACATGCTGGAATGAACACCAATTTTCAGATCAACAATCCCTTTCTGCTACTCAGCTTTGCTACCGATTGGTTGAGAGATATTAGCGCGTTCAACGAACGTGTGCTGAATGAATCTAGAGTCCTTTTCTACACTGGACAAATGGACGCACTTTTCCCATCTGTAAACCAGAGAAATTATTTTCGAAGCTTGAACTGGACTTACGCAGATGACTACAGAAATGCCACACGTTGCCCTTGGAAGCCGCACGACTATTACTACGGTTTTGCTGGCTATATCAAGACAGCGCATGAATTCACGGAAGCTGTGATATTAGGGATGAGTCACTATGGGGCCGCCGAGAAACCTGACGAGGCATACTACCTGATAACTGAATTTATTGCTAATTCAACGAAAGGTCCGACTGCTCCAGCGCCAGCTTCAAACGGCGTGATGGAGGGCACATCAAAGTAATCAAAGGACAGAGCGCTGTAATAGTTTCTGGACATCAAACAGCATAAGTAATTTGTGTGCTTCAATAAAATGTTGCTGCTGTCCTTCCTGAGTACACAATCTCAGATGTATTGTGTTCAATTTTTCTGTGCTTCCATAAATTCTAAACGAAGTTAGCTAACGCGTGTCCTCTACCATTCACCAGGAACACATTATGAAGAGGTGTATCAATAGAAGTACAACAGGTGCGTTTACATTTGCATAGAATTGAGTAACAATTACACACTCATAAGAGCAACTTTGTTTAAATAAAATTCTATAGAAGACAACTTGAGGAGCCGTATTCTGCAACTCTTCGGTTTATTTCTTTTGTTATTCCATTTTTATTTGCCATTTTGTTCGTTCTTTCGTTCCTCCTTTCGTTCTTCCCTTCGTTCTTACTTTCGTTTCTTCATTCGCATTCAGCCATTGCATCTTCGCTTGATAAGGCGGATATGAGCCATTCCTGATCATCATATTTGTTCAATCACTCGGCGTCTTTTCTTGAATCACTGAAAACCACGCCACCTTTTTCGGACATGAGCCATTGCAACGAGCCACTTACGGCTATCGCTTTAATAACAGTTATAATAATAATAATAATAATAATAATAATAATAATAATAATAATAATAATAATAATAATATTTATTGCCATCTTTAACGGCAATACATATCAATTCAGGTGGCCGGTCAAAGCTAATTAGGAGGCTTGCGTGACACGGCCTGGCAGCAGCGGCGAGGAAATAAAAAAAAAATGTCAGGAATACAAAGGGAAATATTGTTTGTAATCAGTACAACATTGTGTTAAAGAAGATTGCACTGTACAAAAGGTCACAGGAATGCGTGGCACACGCAGCACAGTCACAGCGCAAGCTGGTGGAGCGGCTCAAGAGTATAGCTGCAATTTCGGCACCACGCACACCAGGGTCTTCGCATAAAAGTCTCTTCGCCTCGTTTTGACGAGAATGATCTGAACGGTCCGCCGGGCGTCGATGGCGAGCTGCGCAAGATGCGTTTGTAGGCACGTTAACTAGATTGCGCGACCATACTTGCGGAGACTGGGGATCGCGTTCTTTTTTTTGCGCGCCTCGTTTGAATGGCATCTCGTCGTCTGCACCTTAACTAGATGACGCCACCATACTGGCGGAGGCTCGGATCGTCTGCGTCTGCGTTTATAGGTTTCTTTTATTGCGATAGCAATTATATGGACACTCCAAAGCAGATTTCTGCCGTCGGCGTCGCCGTCGCCGTTGCCGTCGCCGTCGCCGTCGCCGTCGCCGTGAGGTTCCGTATGACGTCAATGGAGATGAAATCGTCGCCGCGCGCCGCCGAACGCTGTATGTGCGAGTGAAAGGGCGCGAGGGACGCGCGCTTTCACGGGGAGTGAACGCACGGCGGAGAACAAACGCGCGTTCTGTGCCGTGCTCCCTTAAGGGCTGCAGAAGTAGGCGTCTCTTTTCTCCTTTACAATCACCATATATGTACAGCACACGCGCCTTCTTCTGACGCACGAAAGGCCGTGGGGGGGGGGGGGGGGGGGGAGGCGACGTTTAGCTGCGGCACCAAGTGCCTATTTATATCAGAGGCTCCGGCAACAGTCACCAACGCCGCACGCATTTTGAGCGAACGCGGGCAAAACGCCGACGGCGTCGACAACAGTTCTGCGTGTTGCCGGTGCTGCTGCATGTCCAAGTTTATACAGCTGATAAAGCTAATATCATTACTCCGTATAGCTCTCTACAAATTTGCTATCGCAATTGATGCTTCGCTTTTCAGGTGAAACTGCGACAACTTTTTTCTGATTTCCGGCGATAGTGGTGACGCGGCGAGGTCGGCGGCGGCGGCGGCATGATAGCGACCCGAAACGGCTATTGGGATGAGCCCATAACAGTTTACGCTGTAATAAATATGACGTAGAGTATAAGCAATAGAGTGACAATACCTGTATTTACAGTAACTTCATATTGTGTTTCAAGCTGCCCTTGCACGTTGCATTAAAAGCCTCTTTTGGAGGTTTTCAACGGCAAGGCTGCATCTTGTAGCGATGCCGAATCTAATCGTAAGAGGTGCTACGAAGCGGGGTCTACCTTGCGCATTGACCGCGGAGCTACATAATTATGTTTGACAACACTGTTCCATAAATGACATGTACCAACAGTTTCTAAAACCAAAGCATTAAAATTCGGAAGGCCTAAATACAGAAACACGTCCATACTCCTGGATGCAGTGGTATGGTTAGCAACACTCAACATAATCTTTGGGATAATTAGCGCGGCTCTGCGAATGAGCGGAACAAAACGCAAATACCATAATGCTTTATCTTAAAACGATGGACGCTTGCAAGATTGTTTTTTTAATGGTAGATTAGCAAAAGCTTTAATATTAAAGAGCAACCACGCAACTACGGTAAGCTCACCGCAAACGTAAGTTAAATGATTGTTCCAGGCAATATCACTATCAAAAACCGCACCAAGATATGTTATAGAGTTTGCATGCTTCACGGGCGGCGCTCTGACACGAGCGACAGTCACGAGAATTCAAGTGCAGGGGTGCTTCTAGAAGAGTTGTTTTTAGCGAATTTCTAAAGCAGATGATGTCGGTTTTATGTTTGATAACTTCCAATCCATTGTTCAACCTATTCATTGAAACGTCCACATTATCTTAATTGTAGCTACAGCTTGATGTTAACAAAGGTGTTTAGTTAAGATTATAGTATCATATGCATATTGATAAGCAAGGCCATGTGGTGAACGTGAAGAGGAATCATTTACGAATAGGTTGACTAGTAAAGTGTTCAGAAAATAACCTTGCGGAGCTTTTCAGCATACCTTGTGTCTTAAAGGCAACTCTTTGTCTGAGGATATCACTTTCGAGCAGCCATCTAGGTATAGTCCCTTGAAATTTCATAAAAAGCACATCTGAAGCAGAGTCGATATAACTTCTGAAGACGGGTGTTGTGGTTAACTGTGTCTTACGTTTTGGCTATATCAAGCAACAGAGCACATGCGAAGATATCATGCTCCCACGCATCACATAGCTCGCCTGAGAACGCTTCAAGGAGGGCAATGGTGTCCCGACCAGAAACAAAGCCAAACTGGTGACAGCAGTAAATTATTGAAGAGTTTTATTGAAATGAGGTCATACGTTCAAATATAATTTTTTTCTAGGCTATGTGATATGATCGTTAGTATAGATACGCGTCTGTAACTGTCTGCACTATCTCTTTCCTTTATATAGTCGTTTGATTGTCAGAGTAGTCAGAGTCAGAAACTTGATGATGATGATTATTGTGGTTTATTGGCGCAAGGGCCAGATGTGGCCAAAGAGCGCCAAGACGATGGTAATGACTTGTTAGTGGTACATGAATAGTGGACTATATGAACATTAGATGTGACATGGCTGTAAATGGGCCTAAAACAGTCGCTGTAAAGTGCGTAAAATCTATGCGTAATAAGATTATGGCAATGACTAATTATGTGTACTATGGACATGAAGAATGCATTGCGAAGGAATGATACGACTTACAAAATATTAAAGATGCGAAAATTAGCCAGAAGCACAAGTGCCTAAACAGAGCTCTTGAAACACAAGGGCCTGGAGGCATGTGCTATAAAAACTATCACAGCAACATCCTCTCGAGAGAGGATGCGCTATGAACTTATTGGGCTAATAACATGTAGCACAACATCTTTCAAGAATGCGAGGACTGCGTTGGTGTTAAAAAGCGGTTGTTTACCGAGAAACATAGCAGGATGGAGAGGGATACAATAGCGATATGCGAGCGGAAAATCTTTCTTTCTCTTTCGGCTTCCCGACACTCCAAGAGGACGTGGAGGTCGGTGAGCCTCTCGCCACATCTACCACAGGTTGGAGGATCATTACCACTCAATAGAAAGTTGGGAGTACCATATGTATGTGCTATTCTGAGACGACAGAATATATATATATATATATATATATAATGCATATATATTCCATAATATGCGTAACAAGGTTCGAAATAAACCATCGAGCCAACTTGGGTCATTGAGTATGTGGCAATCTGTACACACGTGCTTCTTTCCAACGAACCTCTTTCACGCCGAGTCTTCCTCCAACGCTAGAGCCAATTTCCTCATCCCTATGTTGAAAAGTAGTGGGGAGAGTATAGAGCCTTGTGGAGTGCCCTTGTTGGCCAGGTTAATCGTGTCGGATCGTAGGTGGCCCAGCCCTATGGTCGCCGTTCTGTCTTTGAGAAAACCGTGCACGTAACTGTAGATCCTCTCCCCACAGCCTACTTCTTGTAGGCCGGTGAGTATCGCGTCATGTGATATGTTGTCAAAGGCCTTCTGCAGGTCCAAGGCAAGCAGGAACTTGGAGTAGCTATCTACGCGGATGACGTCACCCTTTGGGCAACTAAGGGGTCCTACCGGCACAGACAAGACACTCTACAAAGAGCAATCAACACAATTGACGAACACGCGAGAAGGGCAGGCATGAGATGTGCACCAGAAAAATCAGAATTTATACAAATAAGACCTAAAAACACCCAGCAGACACGCTCCCCCATCCTCAATCTGGAGATCAACGGAAGGCAGGTCAAACAAGTGCAGGAGCTCCGGGTGCTAGGCATGCTAATTCAGGAGACAGGCAGCGTATCCTCAACGCTAAACAAACTCAAACACACATCCAGGAGCGTATCGAGACTCATAAGAAGAATCGCCAGCAGTAAGGACGGCATGGGGGAGGACGACACCAGGAGACTGGTAGAAGCCTTCGTCATCAGCCGCATTACGTACGCTCTGCCATACCAGCTTTCACGCAGATGTGAAGCAGAGCAGGCCAACGTACTCATACGCACTGCCTACAAAGCTGCACTGGGCCTCCCTGACTGCACTGGCACAGAACGTCTGGAGAGTCTGGGTATTTACAATACGTACGATGAACACGCCGCGGCAGTCTTGATCGCGCAGAGAGAGAGAGACTCAACTCGACAACCCAAGGTAGAGCTTTACTACAGAGACTTCACTACCCCTTGGCACCCCAATTCTGCGGGGAGGAGACGCACCAAATACCCAGACAAGACAGGGAACGCATACACGTGCACCCAATACCCAAGAACATGCACCCCATGTTTAACGCCGGCCGCAGACGAGCGAGAGCGGTGGCACTCGAACGGTTACGCAACGACCCAAACACTCACTACACAGACGCAACTCCCTACCCCTCGAGGCTGAGAGCATTTGCTGCGGTCGTCACTAGAGGTAACGAAGCAATCACGTCGGCTACGATCCGTACCAAGAGCACGGCCGTGGCCGAAGCGGCGGCCATAGCACTAGCCATACGAGCGGTAGAGGGCAAAAGGCAATCTGCACACGTTCTCACGGATTCGCAAGAAGCTTGCCGACTGTTTCTCAGGGGCGTCCTCCCTCGGAGTGTCCTAGGCATTCTGGGAAACAACCTTCGAGAATATCACATCATCACATGGTGCCCCGCTCACGAAGGTGTACAAGGAAACGAACGCGCGGACCGCCTGGCTCGAGGACTAATTTTCCGAGCCGCGGACACATCGACCCGGGAGGAATACCTCACACCTACGCAGCCGCGAGATATCCTCGACAGCCAAAGACGCGCAAGGCAGACAATGGCGCCACCCCACCCTAAACTCACACGCTGGCAATCCCAGGACTGGCGACGCCTACAAACGAATACATATCCCAATATACACACACTCAGCAAAATACACCCGTCCCAATACGATGACTGCTGTCCTTGGTGCAGCGATGCACCAACCCTCATACATATCACTTGGCATTGCAAACAAAGACCAGCAAACTCGCCCCTCGTTACACGCAACGAACTTGAAAGGTCGTGGGAGGCGCGACTCACCCGGCAGGACCTGGGAAGCCAGCAGGCAACCTTGGACCAAGCCGAACGAGCCGCTAGAGCCAGTGGGGCCCTGGAGTAGGGGCTTCACCCACAAGAACCTCAGTCTGCTATTTTAATAAAATGTTTATTCCTCCTCCTCCTCCTCTTTCACGCCGACATGTGTCACTGTAGACGAGGGAGTGGGTAGGTACCGCTTTTCGAAAAAACTCTTAGACGCCGACATGGAGTACTGGGTAGGTGCCACTCTGTCTGTGCTAGTGTACAATGACGCTCTTTTATGCAAGCTTGGGTTACTTGGTATATGCCAGTAGGCGTGCCTCTTCTCAACGAACGTATTTGACGCCAACTTAAGTAACTAGTTAAGTCACACTGGGAATGTGCCGTTCTAGAATAACGAAAAGAATGTCTTAAATTGCACCGATGCTGAGCGGAATAGAACCCACGTCACAACAGATCGTCATGGACAGAAACCCGGCGCATTTGCAGGCTGTGCCACAAATGCACTGGGTATGTGCCAGATTTTTCAAAGAACGGCTCTCACGCCAACGGTTTAGCGAGCTGCGCCATGAATGCATTAGGTATGTGCCGCTGTCAATGAACCTCTCGCCAACTTATGCGCCACTGAGTGGGCGGCAAACGAGGCAACAATTCACTGCGTTCGCAGGCACAGGCACGCCACGCTTCTCCTCGGGAAATGCCATGCGCGGACTTCATGACAGTGCCACTAGACGGCGCAACATGTCGAGAAAGAAGCACGAGAGAGAATCCCGGTGGCTGCATGGCGCGTGTCTCAGCATTCCCACGCACCTGCGTGCGATACATTTCGGATGCCACGCGCAGGCTTCGTGGCGGTGCCGATAGACGGCGCCGAGTGCTCTTATGGAATCAGGGGCTTCATTATGGAAGCACGAAAGAGCAGAACCCGCTACAGTACACGCCTCATTAGATACCTCGTTTCGGCAGTGGAAATAGGTTGCGTTGCTTTATTGACTCAATGCTAACGCATTACCGTCGAGAGCTGCCGTGAGATGGGTTCTGCCGCAATGTTCTTTTGCGGTCGCGCGGCCATCTAATTCGCAGTTATATTCAAACAAATACGGCACAAAATATTCCGAAACGCATAGGAAGCATCTCAAATACGTTGAAATTCACAATCTTGCAGCGTAATGTGATTTACACTCGATGCTAAAATTCTGCCAGTGCCACGATGTACTTCGATACCCGATATACACTTTCACAGAGCCAAATCATGCTTTTGCGAGCATCTTTGCAACATCTTTCGCCAAGATTAAAGAGTGGATATGTAGAATATTGTTTGCGCAAGCTTTCATGACAGCGTTCAGTATTATATGTATCACAATAAGGAAGCAAATCTCCTCTTCTCAGAGTTTCCTGCATGAAGTCTTGGTGGCAAATCTGGCTTTCCAGTATAACAATCGCCAGGGAATGATGGCCAGTACATGGGCTCTTCAGTACTTTGAATGGCTTCGTTGGGACGCAAACTTGCAGCTTATTTGACGGTTCTTAGTGGTTCAGTTGCGTTTCCTGCCAGTTGCGTAGTTCTCAGAGCCATTGGAGTGTTTTGCATTGACAACTGCTTCATTCCGTTGTGCCATATACCATACATGGATAAGTATTGCCAGTTCTGATTATGCCTGCGAATAAATGTCGATGGCTTTTGAGTAATGACGCTTACCGTGGGTGAATATAATATAAAATTTAAAACAGCGTTGCAATATTCTCAAAAGAGCACTGTGGAAGATATTGGAGTAAAGGAGGCTACTCATTACCACGCAGCAAGGTTTAGCTTACAATGTTCCGTCAGAAAAAAATCAGAAGACCTTTTACAATACAATAAGACAACGCTTAATCAAATAATTTCATATAATATCAGCCATTTTTATGCTGTGTGAAGCACTCTACTGGCTCCTGGCGAGGCACCAGCGCCAGTTTTACCTGTAACATTTTGTAGCCATAGTAATTGTATGGACACTCAAGGCGCATTTCTTCTGTCGGCGCCACCATGAGGTTGCGTACAAAATCCAGCGGCGATAAGATCGTCACCACGTGCCGTATGCTGTATGTGTGAGGGAAAGCGTGCGAGGGTAAGCCGGCGATCGCGGCTCAGTCTAGCCGCCGCAAGGGAGGAAAGCGGGAAGGAAGCGCGCCGTCTTCCGTCGCGCACAATGCTTCGTGGGTTCGGTAGGGAGGCTGGGGGGAGGGCGTTCTACTCCGGGTGGCCTGAGCAGCTGCGCCCGCCCGCCCGGCCCGCTTGAAAGGCCATCTTCGAGGGGGACACAGTCCTCCATGGGCTGCGTTTTCGCGGCTTAGTTCACGTTGATGCGAGAAACAGCACGAAGGTCAATTCGCTCGCTGCTGCCTACCACGCTTCCTCACTCCAGCGCTTTGACAGCGACTTTCCGCGGTCATCGAGGAAGATGTGTTCATGTTTGCTTGTACACGCGTGACACCATGCTTGTCATTTATTCAGTATGCCTATGTTTACAACTTTTATACGACCGAGAAAACTGCTATCCTTACTTCGTATAGGTGCCCACTAATTTGTTATCGTAATCGATGCTTTGCCTTTCGTGCGAACTGTGACTTTCTTGCTATGCAGCTCTATAGTTCTTCTTTAATTACGAATTTAATTCCTGCTAGAGAATGGTTTAACCGCTAGCACAACGATGGGTCGTCTTCATCAGAAATAAAAACGCACAGCACCTGGAAGATTCCTCTCATGTTCAAAGCATGGAGAAAAGCGTGATAATATACAAATATTTTCGCGATCACCACATTAGTCATTGTGAGCTTGCTATTTGAATTTCTGCTCCGTTTCGACCCTTTACAAGAAGAAAAAGAGAGAAAATAAACCTGCCACAGCTTTCCTGCACAAGTCTGAGGCAAAAGCCTCGGAAGGCCCAGGTAGAAACAAGACATGCCACACATGTTGCTCACAAAGTTAAAAATACTTGAGACCTTTGAAAAATCGCACGCCCTACGCATTACCCGGCTTGTGAGGAGGAGTGCCCTAGCAGAAAAACACATCGGCTCCACGTGTAACCTTGAAAGTGTTTAAGGCAAAAATATTTGAAGCAGGTGACGCATGAAGAGACGTCTCTGTATGTTTTCTTTTTTCCTTGTGATGGCTGATGTCTGACGAGTTGACGTACGGCAGTGGTGAAGGACATCAACAACTTACGCGACATTTATTAAGAGTGTTTGATAGGAGACGACTGTGAAATAACTTGAAATGTCTACTTGCTTTGCTCTTAAATTGTTTAGGCCTCTTTGTCTAGATAAACAGACGAGTATGTCTGAAACTGAGCTGCAGTCAAAACAATCGTACTTGTTCCTCCGCTTCGCGTAGGAAAAAGTCGCCAGATTGTATATTACACGTTGACAACGACACAGCAAAAAGTTCTGGATTTTGGCTCATGTTCCATAGAAAACTGCGTATGGCTGCGAGGAGTAACGTCCTCGAGAACATAGCATATCCGTAGCTTCATGCTCTAGTGTAAAGTTCAATGCGAGCCTCAAACATATTAAAGAAGTGCGCACGTAAGAGGTGACATAAAATATGGTCAGAAAGTGAACATGGGATTTAAAAAAAAATTCAATGTGTAGGAATGGAGCTGTCGTAAAATTCAGCAGAAACGATTGGAGCATGATCGTCAAAGTGCAGTGATGTGCTGCTGAGACATTTATTGGTTTTCTTCACTGGTTCATGCTATGAGCACTGTAGGTTCTGTCGCGAATGCATATTTCCGAGTGCACTCGGAATGTAGCCTTTCGACTTACCAGGCGGCGAGATCAGAGCACTCTGTGCACTCTGTGCAAGAGTGCACTCAGTGCACTCTTGTATTCATTTTCACTGCGTATGCTCCGGCGAGTCCCTTGCTAAGCGTTGCCTGAACTGCAAAGTTTTTTTTTTATCATACGTTCACGTGACAATGCTCAAGCACAGTGCATTGTGTTCGACAGACGAACGCTGCGGTAGGCAAACGTGGAACGCCAGTTCTGCGTTCTCCTTCGCCGCACCAGGCGGGCTGCACATGGCCGTGACGGCCGCATATATACATTCAGAACGTGACGCACACACCGCTAAGGCTTATATAGTGTCCGTGTAGTTACCATCACACTAATATTGCTAAAATTAATTGTGTGTAACACGATATTGTAGAGTTACGCTCCCAGTACACATTTTAAATGATTGTACGGGACGGGCTTCAGCGATGCGGGCATGAGTGCTTCCTGTAGAAAGATTCAATGAACTCCTGATGAGACATGCAAAATTGAGGTTCATGAATTGGCACTATCTGATTGACAAACATCGGCTAAATCAACTGCAATTGAGGCTCGGTTGTATGCAGTGATCTTTCTAAGAAGGAAGTAATTCTCAGTTTGTAAGGAAAGTGTCAGTAAACATAGTATCATATACACATTGTCGTACTCATGTGATTGTCGTTGTGGTGCCATTATCACCGCGCGACTGAAGTACAATTTATAGTCAGTGTCGTGCCATTGTCATGCCATAAACTGCGCTGTCCATTAAGTGGCTTAAATATGTGAATGGTGCCTTGTCTGCCTTCCTTAATGAGGTCAGTAAGGACGTCTATAATGACGTCACGCACAGGAAGGTGGCATGATATTAAGCCGGCTTATTATTTGAGAACAGTTGCCTGGCATACACTGAACATCGGCATAGCAGAGTGAATGGGACGTCACTCCCTCCTCTCTCGCTTCTCTTCTCCCGGCGCGCTCCTGCTCGCTCTCTCGCTCGCTTACTCGCAGCAGCTGCGCAACAGCTCGTTACATGGTCCCACGTCAGCACCGCAGAGGGCGCGTAAGGTGAGCTTCGTGCGCCGTCCGCTTGCCCCCGCCCCCCAGGTGGCGCGTGCTGCGCTTCCTCCTCGCCCTGCGTTGCTCCTCGCCCGCATATCATGCCAGGGGAAAGACGTTCGCTCGCTTGCCCCTCCGAGTTCCGTTCGTACGTTGCGTTCGTCATAGAGGTGGTCGACGAGCGAGCAGCCGGGCCAAGTGAAGCCTACCCACATAAGAAGACCTACAGACGATGGTTTTCTGTGTCGTACTTTCAAAACATACACACACAACATTAAACTAAAGAACACCAACGCCGAGGTACGACTGAAACTAAGAGACACCTTAGATGAGGTTCACCTACCGTTTTTGTGCGTATTTTCAGACGCCTAATCAAATGTCAGAGCCTTCAACAGTAAATTGCTTAGTGCATAATCAAAGGAGTGAGCTACTCTGACAACAAACAATCCCGTTCCATCGATACAGCACTTAGGTGCGCAACACCTAATTCAAAACATTTATTATCATTTTTTATTACAAAAGTCTGCCCTTGCGGCCCTACGTGATGATCCTATTTCCTTTTTTTTACGCATCTCGACACGCCGGATTCTCGTAAAATTATTCAGTGATGACCTGCCACATTTGCTGAAGTCATCATCATCTTTTATGAGTTCTGACATGTGAAAGTTCATCGGATATCGTAGATAAGTTTTTCTCTAAGAATGCAGTAGATCTACTGCAGCATTTTCACTAAATGACATCAGCGCCGCCTCCAAGAGAACCTGAGGTGAAACAGAGAGCACGCTGCCATCCTCTGAAGGTGATTATATTCATCACTGGATGCGTCTTGGCGGAGGTCTTTCTGTGCACGCATATTTCCAATGAGACTTGACAATAGAACGGTACGAGAGCAAAATGCTGTGCCTAAGGTCTCAATTCAAAGGTCTGAAAAATTCCTCTGTGAAGATTGTTTTCACCGGCGTTCACCGCCATGTCAATTCTATGTACGTTCACCTTCACGTCAATTATATGTACGTTCACCGTCACGTCAATACCTCGGTAAATGTAAAGGTCACGGAATCTATGACGTTGGTTCAAATCTCATTATATTGTGTATTTTTACTAATAGTGAAAAGAAAAGCCACCATTATTATAAAGTAGCTTTATCTTTTCGTTTAGTTTTCATTCCAATAAATATAAACAAACTTTACGGAAAAACATAAGCTGCCACAATGTGTTTTATAAAGATTATGCGATCACGTAGAAATTGAAAATGCGGCATCACGTTCATCAAATTGTCTTCGTTACTTGAGGAGAGAGTTTGCGATGAGGAAATTATTACTGCGATAAATCCGAACATCAGAGATAGCTATGTCTCGCGCGCCCACAGGCTGTAACGGCTTTGTAAGAGTGACTGCAGAGTTACATCACTGTTATATGCTCTAAACACAGCACATCTGAAAATTACCCTTTCTACAAAATGAGTTCTCACGTACCTAGCTCACCCCTCGAATATCATTGATAAATCAGCAATTGACTGCTTTATCAGCAGCAATGAGAGTGCCGTTTGCAAATCGGGAGAAGTCCATTCCAGGTGGTAGGCATCTGCTTCCGTCACTGGAAACCGACAGTATTGACATGTTGTACTCAATGAAATGTGCGGTCCGTTCCATACAGCTGTGGCAGCCGGTTTAAGGCCACCCAAGTCCGAAGCCTTCCAAGCACAACTTGTTCCACCATAGTTAGGTGACGGGGGAGGGAGCAGACACACGCCGGAGATAATTTTTATGGGTGTGTGTGAGGCGTTGAGGTGGGGTTAATGTCGTTCGAAGCTCGATGTCATTTTTTAAGGACGATTGATCACTGCGACTGCCTTTGATTGCGCGATGAATGCTGTTATTTGGGTACGCCAGTATCGCTCGTTCTTCCTTTCCTTCTCTCTTTTTCCTTTACTCTGCGCTTCCGCCTACCCCAGTGTAGCAAACCAGCTGCAACCTGCTTAACCAGCTTGCATTGCCTTTTATTTATCTCTCTCTCGCATTTAAGTGGAAGAGGAGTGCCACAAATTTGGATTTAAACGGCACAATTATTAGGTTGTGTGACTGAAATTGCTGGGTCGTGTGAATAAACACATTGCAGTGGAGCCGTCGATGAATGCGGCAGCCGATTTTGTGTGATTGACGGTGTACCGAGGAGGGGCCAGAAGGCCGGCGCGAGTGGTTCGAGAGGTAAAAGGTAAAAAAAAGGCCAAGTGAACGCGATATTTAAATCGTCGAAATAATAAAACAGACTAATTATGTACTAACCAATATTTGTGAAGGAAAGGTATCGCTTGAAGGAAGAAAGCAATTTGGGGGTTATAAAATAATCTTGGATTCAATGAGCAATTTTGAGAAGCATGCAATTTCATTTGCGGTACATCTTTCTCTATCAGCCTCGCTGGGTTGGCAGTTAGGTGATTTTGAGGCAGAAATTACTGGATGGCTGAAGACGAGAAGGCATGCTGTTCGTTATTTTGTATCTACCCTTGTGTAGTTTATGCTATAACCCAAATAAGCAAAAATTTTCATTTCTGTACTAGCTATAATGTGACGTGTTCAGAGCATTTTGTAGAGCCCAGTAAGGTCACACAGCAATTGTTTTGTGAGGTGCCGAGAAGACAACGAGCAGGAGTGTTGACTGCTCGGTTGGGTTTGTGCGCTTTCAAGAATAGCTTCTACCAGAAAAATAAAATTGTATGTTTTCTAAAACGAAGGTTTCTTTGCCTCTTCCTTCGACTTTCCCATTGCTGCTGCTGCTGTTTTCTTGCACGCCACATCGTATGGTGGTTCAGAGCTTGTACACACATGGTGGAAGCGGGACAGAAAATAGGCAACGTGAGAAACTCGTTTGGACCCTTGCGCCACGTCCAATGTGCACAATGGCCTATGGAGCTCCCTGGGGGTCGCAAGAATACCCTCTTGACTGCTGTAACTATTGTTACCCCCCCCCCCCCTCCAAAAAAAAGCATTGCAGAAACTGCAGCGCTTACCTTTCTAGTAAGGTGCAACCATGTAGAGGGGAGGTATATATAATGGTAAAGGAGAGGGGGGCTGAAGGGGGGTATGGAGAGAAAGGGTAGCACCTAGGTAGTCACGAAACTCTTGGCACTCTTCGCTCGGAACTCTCATGCATGGTGGAAGGGCGGGAGAGGGACCAGGCGACGTGAGAAGGCGAGGAAACGCTACGGCTTCGGCGCCTTGATGCGCGCGCCCCCAAGCCACCCTAGGTAATACTAGCCAAGACAGCGGCTGCGGACAAACTCGATAAATTGAAGTTCAAGGTACGGCACGGTACGTTTCTTCAATTTCTGAATAATAAACACCATGCAAGTTTGTCAAGCGGACAATTGACTCACGGCATGCAGTCTTAAGGCCGCATTAAAGCATCGTAGCTTCAAGCTGACATCATGGCACCGTAGAGTTTAGGCATCGCAATTCCATTGAACACTTCTGCGCTAGCCGTGGTAGCCTTGCGGCTATGGCACTGCTCGGAGTAGCGTGTTCGATCCCGATCGCGCAGCCACATTTCGACGCGATCTAAATACAAGAACGCTAGTGCACTTAGGTTTAGGTGCTCGTTAAAGAACCCCAGGGGGTCAAAATTAATACGTAGTGTGCCACTATGGCGTGCCTCATAATCCCATTGTGGTTTTCGCCCGTACAATCCCATAACTCAAGTAAAATTTAACACTTCGGACCTGATTCGATGCGCCGTATCAGGCAATAGCAATACTAACCTTCTCGGAGGTTGTAAACAATAGCGCACAACAACGCCTCGAGCAAACACGTCTCGCTGTGTGTCCTGTGTACTACGAAGACGAACAGCAGTGGTGCACACACGATAACATTTACCATCAATTCAGCATACTCGTATTGCACTAAACGCTGAAGAAATCAATCATTCGCGGTCAACACCACCGCTAATTATCGTCAGTAGAACCAAACAGCACCGGAAGCCTCGGTTACGTCGATCCCCACAGTGCGTGGAATCAGCAGAACTTTTCAGACGTATCTTTATTCTGAACTGTTATTTTAAGCTGGTAGAATAAGGTCATAACGAGGCTCTTCATGACCACAAAATAAATTTGGGTGTGGAGTAGTGGTTGAGCACCTAATCTCAAAACTGTGAGGTTGGAACCACTTCAAGCCTGTTTCAAGGCTGAAAAAAATGCTTATGCGGTTTTACGTGGCAAAACCACGATCTGATTGTGAGGTATGCCATAGCGTGGGACTCCGGAATAATTTGGACTACCTGGGGTTCCTTAACGTGCACCTAAATCTAAGTACACGGGTGTTTTTGCATTTCGCCTCCATCGAAATGCGGCCGCCGTGGCCGGGATTCGATCCCGCGACCTCGTGCTTAGCAGCCAGACCAAAGCCACTAAGCAACCACGGCGGGTTATTTTTTCAAGGCTTCAAGCTTGATACAAAAAGTCCTGATGCTACACAAAAATCTCATCATGAAGCCCATAACTGCTTAGTGCATTAAATTATCTGGTGATGGCCACACACCTTCCTGCCCAATATTTCGTATAGTTTCACGAGCTACACCTAAGTGCATTTATTACACGGAAGAGTGTAAAGTTATCGGCTAAAGACATCATTTCAACTTTATTGTTGTGCATATTTTCAGACACCTGATTAATTGTCAGAGCCTTCAAGAAGAAATGGCTTAGTGTATAGTCACGGTAATGTGCTACTCTAACAGCAAGCAATCCAGTTCTTCCGATACAACACTTAGGAACACAACACATAATTTTAAACATTTATTTACATTTTTATTACACAGCTCTGTCCTCGTAGCATTTCTGGACGATCCTATTTCTTTTATAAAGCATCTATTACCTGATTATCGTCAAATTATTCAGAGATAACCTGCCTCCTTAACTGAAGTCATCATCGTTTAAGATTTGTAGCACGTGAAAGTTCCCAGTATATCGCTATTTTTTATTCGCTAAGAATGCACTAGATCTAATATAACATTTTCATTAAATGACATCGGCCCCAACTCCCAGAGAACTTGGGGTGAAATAAAGTGCTCGCGGCCACACTCTGCAGGCATGTAAATTCTTAACGGGACAAGTCTCAGATGGTGAAGCTCTGTCAATGCACACAAACTTCAAATGCGACCTGACGATACAACGGCACAACAGGTAAATCATCGGCAAAATGTCTTGATTGAAAGGTTTGAAACATGTATCTGTGAAAGTTGTTTTCACCTGCATTCGCAGCCACGTCCATTATACGTACGTTCACCGTCGCGTCAATATCTTGGTAAAGGTAAAGGTCACCACATCTATGACTTTTGTTCAAATCTTATTATATTGTGTATTGTTACTAATAGTGAGAAGGCTAGCCATCATTATGATAAGTTAGTTTAATCTCTTCGTTTTATTTTCAATAAAGAAAAAAAAAGGTAACCGAAGAACCAAAACCGCCACAATTTGTTTCAATAAAAGTGATGTGATCGCGTGGAATTTCGGAATAGGACGTCATGTCAGTCAAATGGTCTTCGCTGCTTGACGAAAGAGTTTGCGATGCAGACATTATAACTACATATGCGGTAAATGAATTTCAGAGATAGACATCTTTCGCGCACCCGCATGGTGAAATACCTAAGACTGACTGCACAGTGATATCATAGTTATATGCTGTTATTGCAGCACATCTGAAAATGATAATTTATTTGAAATGATTTCTCACGTTTCCCTCTCGTCTCTCAAAATTTCATTGATAAAGCAGCATTTCATTTTACGCTTACCGTTAACCTTTCACTCAGACTTGCCTTAAGGCATAATGTAGGGTATTATATTTATGCTGTAAGGCTTGTGTTGTGTATGAAATCAAGCAGTGTACTGTGATATTTGTTCTTCACCCAGCGATTATAGCTGGTAGTGGTGCTGTATCGTAAGCCAGATTGCATCAACAGACAGCACCTTCCG